>NC_069505.1:469919301-470049301 GCF_027579735.1 Bombina bombina | reverse complement strand
CACAGTTTGTTTTCTTCAGACTCCTGCACTTAAAGGGACACTATACCCAAACATTTTCTTTCATGATTAAGGTAGATAATACAATTTTAAACAACTTTCCAATTTACTTCTATTACCTAATTTGCTTCATTCTTTAGATATACTTTAATGAAGAAATAGCAATGCACACAGTGAACCAATCACACGAGGCATCTATGTGCAGCTACCAATCAGCAGCTATTAAGCATATCTATATATGCTTTTCAGCAAAGAATGTAAAGAGAATGAAGCAAAATGGAAAATAGAAGTAAATTAGAAAGTTGTTTATAATTGTATGCTATTTCTAAATCGTGAAAGAAAAAATTTGGGTTTCATGTCCCTTTAAGTTCCTACCTCGATGAAGACTTTACTTTTGAACCTGCATCTCTGCTTACTTGTTTGTTCCTTTCCACTCCTGGAGTAAGTGGACATAACATACCTGAATAGTACATATTTAAAATTCCCTGCAAGTATATGCTCATTCAAAGTATTTTATTATTTAACGAAATCTGTTATCTTTTAAATCCATATGTCTTTGACTAATATTCATTTAAAGCAACAGTTACAGACAATGAGGCTCTCACAAAATATCGGGAGACAGAACATGACTGTGAGTTAACAGTGTGCCATAATATCTATGGACATTGACTCTTCAGTAATATTGCTTGATGTTATTTATAAAGAAATATTATTGATATTAACTTACTTTTCATAATATTGTGCTGATGTATATTTAAAAAAAAAAATATGATTATGCATTAAATAACTTGCTCTTACTAAATATTTAATTGATAGTTTTGTACTGCTAACAGTGTTTAAATTTTTTTTATATATAAAATAACACCACCTTGCAATGTTATCCATGATGAAACATGGAATTTTCATATATAATATCAGCTATTTGATATTAATTCAATGGTGCACTGTATTATTTATAATTTTTATCTATCTATCTATCTATATTTATGCACACATACAACAACACACTTATGCATACATATACACGCATACACACATACACACATTATGGGAGCAGTCTCTGATTATGCTTATTGGCCACTCTGAAAGGCATCAAATATGTGGGTGACGCTGTTGCTTGGGGCTCATAGGAAAGAGTATACAGGGTATGCAATGGAGATAAGAAGACACTGCCTCTCTCCATACTTTAACTTATTTTTAAAAAATAAAAAAAATCTATGTTTTTATAGGTTTTTAACACATACTGTATAGCCAATAAAGCAATGTCTCCCCTGCCTCCCCAGACTGCATGACCCTGCTACCTAGGTATATTTTTTTCTACCGAGAATAATAAGGTATATTTGAGGTACATTTAATAAATAGAAGTAAATGTGAAACTTATTTAAAATTGATGCGCTATGTAGGTGGTGTCTCTCATTGTGCACATGACATTTTATGGTTTTATATCTCTTATATTAAAATATATATTTATATTTTCAAGTGCTATTATCTTCGATCTGGTGGTTTGGTATGGTAGGTACTAGGTACATAGAATTCTAAAGTTAATGACATGATCACCTTGCTAACTTGGAAGTTTTTAGAACACCAAGCCTGGCATGGTTTAAAACAAATATTAAACCCCTAAAATTTCATCCAAAAGGTGTGTAAATGTTTATTTATAAATAAAGTCAAAATTACATTTTATTGTTAACACTATCCATTTTATATAAAGAACTTGTTTGTTCTATTATCAAAATGTTTTTAATTGATTTTCAATTTTTGTTTTTCATTTTTAAATTATTTATTACATTTTATAAAAATATTATCAAAAACACATTTTTTACAAAAAAAGAATAATGACATGTTAATAAATGAAAATTAACAATATATAATTTTTTTAATATTTTTTTATGTATGTGTAATAATTTTTTTTAATTTTGACATTATCTTTTGAATGCTTGACACACCCTTTTAATAGCCTCTATCTTAAAAGGCACATGTTCTTGTGTCATACATGCCACCATGGATTTTTTTTAAACATGCCAAAGTTGGAATGTATTTTCATTTCCCCTGAATTTTTTTTTACAGTTTTGCTTTTTTGCAAACTGAAAAGAATACTTTGACATTGATTATGGTCAGCTAAAGCAGACCTCTTAAAGTCAAATAAAATTTTGTTTTTAAAACCAGCTAATACAATTATTAATTATTTAAACAAACATTCAATTTCAAATTTAACATTCAAGATTCAGATATAGTAGACAATTTTAATATTATAATTGTATTTTATTTTATTTAAATGTGCATAGCACAAATACAGATCCTCTCAATCTTAATAATTTATATTAACTTACTTACTGACCATATTTAATATTCTTAGAATATTTATAATGGTTACCTTTTGTCAAAAGTTAGATTTAACATAAGTGGATGAACAGTGCACAAATGCACATTTAATGAGTTAACAATTTTATAACTGTCAATTATTGATAAGTCTGAGACAGTCACTTACACAGCATATAAACCAAAAAAAGTTACAAGGTGGCTGCATTTTTTAATTTCAAAGAATACATTTTAAACATGTTTTGCCTATAGTGAAAATACTGAAAATTTTATAACATTAATTTAAAGAAATTTTTAATATCAATTCATAGAAAAGTCAATTTATGATTACATGGTCAAAATCAGTCACGCTTGACTTTTGTCTCACCAACAGCTCATGTGTCAACTTTTTTTATATAATTATGAAAATCTATACCTTCAAATGAAAGAAATTATAGTGACCTACTAAAAATGTATTTTTAAATTTCACAAAATTATTATTTTGAATGTATAAAATCAAATTAATGCATTTTAGACAATTATAATATTCAAAAAGGTGAAATATGTTGAGATCTAAAAATACATCAACCATAGGCAGCCTATTTTTCCATCTTTGTGCCTCATTTGACGTATATTTTTATTTTATTCTAATCCTCAATTACTTATGTATTCCTTCAAAAATCATATTTTTTGGATGATAATCATTGATAAAGGATCACATGTGAAATAATATAGAACATTTGTTATTTATTTATTGGTTACTATACTAATCTTCCTCTATAACAAATGATTGAAATTAAAGCCACATTTTTTATTTCATGATTCACAAAGAACATAAAATTTTAATTGAGTTTTGAATTTACTATTACTAATTTTATAATTATCATGGTGTGGTTTATAAAAGGAGCAATGATGCTCTACTGAGAGCCAGCATCAAGTAGCAAAATAAGCATCATGTCTGGTAAGCAAATTAAGCTTCTTTGTACAAACAGAAATAGTAGTCATCATGATCTAGCTGCCTCATAGACGCTGAGCCCACCAGTAATATGCTCTTCAATAAAGGAAGAAGAGATAACAAATACAATTACATTTTATTAGTACATTGAAAATAATTTAAAAATTGTATGTGATATGTCTGTTTTATAAAAAAATTACAAAATTTGTGTTCTTACATCATTTTATTATTTCACATGTATTTTTTTTTTAAATTTGATTAAATTTTAACATTCTTGGTATTGTTACATTTGAAGTAGCTCATATGGGCCAAACAGGCTGTCTATGGCTGGTGATGTTAATCACTCCAAAAAATAACACAATAATGTTTGAGTGAATTAATTAACCTACGCCATACTGAAGAGCCCCAAGATAGGGCGAAACAGTCTTTTAAATAGTTTAATTGACGCCCCATTCACCCTTTCTTTTTAGTTAATAAATTGTAAAGATATAACTCCCCACACACATTTCCTTCTATGGCTGTATCTATATCTATTGATATTTTTTTTTAATGCAAAAGTGCATATTGATTATCTGCTGGAGCATGCCTAGAAGCTGTGAACTCAGTTGAAATACAATGCCTGTGTATAAACACTGATAAGGGTGGTGGAGTTGGCTGCTCCAGGTAGCTTTGCTATGTAATTAATTTTGCTTATTTTTGAAAATTATTTTCAAATACTTGCCATCAAATTTTTTTTATGCAAAATATTTTTAATTAATTAGACCGTTAAGGATATGTACATATCTTAACATGTTTTATGTATCTTTAATGGTGTTAACAAGATAATTTTTAATCAAAATGGACATCTCTGTTACTTATCCAGAGTACTATAAGGAGCCTACTAAACAAGACACATATGCATCTGTTTACGCACGAGAATTCTGGCCCCCCGGAAACAGGAGTTAAGAGGCAGTGGTCGTAAGACTGCTACTCCAGAAATCGTTCCCCACATCTGAGGAAGCATAAAGCAATCCGCACGATCGTAGATGATCGTGTTAATTGACACCCCATGCTAGTGGACGATTGGACGGGAATGTGTAGGGTCATGATTGCACAAGCATTTCAATATAAATGCTTGTGCAATGATAAAAGGCATCAGCGTCAGCGGCATTTATCCATGTGCGGCGGACATGATCTGCTATAGAGGATCATGTACGCTCGAACATTGTTAATTAGTCCCTTAAAGGATTACTTTCTGTTATAATTTTTAAGCTAAACAACTAACATATTAAAGTTAATAAACATTAATTAAAACCTACTGACCTATATTTTCTCCAAAACAAAGTTTCATAACATTCTAAAAGTT
The DNA here is from genome assembly GCF_027579735.1 of Bombina bombina. Lineage (NCBI taxonomy): Eukaryota > Metazoa > Chordata > Amphibia > Anura > Bombinatoridae > Bombina > Bombina bombina. The sequence goes on along the minus strand of NC_069505.1, from coordinate 470,044,706 downwards.
ATATCTTTTATTCGCCGATGATGTCACGTTATCCTGCCCACTATTTTCAGCACTGCGTGTTCAAAATACTTAAACCAATAACTTTGTGTTTAAAGCGCCATTTTGAAACCTAGGTATTGTAAACGGATTGGTACAGAGCAAAGGATACCCACGGAGTGGGTTTGGAAAACAATTAAATTTGCAGACAAGATTTCTGATATACGGTAGAGATATGTTAATGAAATGCTATTGATAAAAAGCGTATTTGGGGTAGTTAGTTAGTAACAGGCATAGAAAATATTTACTTACAGTGGCCCTTTAAGCCTGAAACTTGAATTTAACAACATAATAACTATGTAAAAAAAAATACATTCAAATTCTAATTTTAATTGTAAATGAACACATCTTCGGTAATATATTTATTATTGTTGTTAAATTTTGTTTTTTTAAATCAATATTACAACTCTATTACTTAAACTAAATACTATGGGCCTGAAATGAGATATTTACACAATAATATATATATATATATATATATATATATATATATATATATATATATATATATTACTACATATTTAAAATTTGAATTTGAAATAAAGAAATCTTAGCTCTATTAATTATTAATGTTGCTAAAATTCAAATTTTTATTCTAAATGGAGACCTCTATTGCTTATACTAAATTCTATAGTCCTGAAAATCAAAATTAACACCATAATAAATTTATTAACAAAGATGTAAAATTATAATTTGTATGTATAAACCATATTTTTGTGAAAACAAAATCAATGTCAATAGGCTTCCTAAGAGATTGCGTTTCTTGTGACCAGGAAGAGTATGGGGAGAGAAAAAAACATGAGGATGGTGTAACAAGAGTGTTGATCACTCATGGAAAGCGGATAAAAGTCAGTTTAACCACAGTGAAGATGATCTGGCAGGAGTCTTGGTAATTCAAGGAAGAGTATGTGGAGAGTAAAAAGCGTGAGAATGGTCTGTCAAGAATGTTGATCAATCATGGAAAGCGAATACAAGTCAGTTTAACCCTTGAATTGATGTATAAAACATATTTCTGGGGGAAATTCAATTGAATGACAATAGGCTTCGTATGAGATTGTTTGACATGGATAGGAAGAGTATGGGGATAGAAAAAAAAACAGTGAGGATGGTTTAGCAGGAGTGGTGAGCACTCATGGAAAGTGGATGCAATTCACTTTAATACTTGTAATTGATGTATAAATAAAATTTTTGTGTTGAACATAATTGTATAGCTATAGGATTCTTATGAGATAACGTTTCCCGTGGCCAGGAAAAGTATGGGGAGATAAAATACAGTAAAAATAGTCTGGCAGTGGTGTAGAGCACTTATGGAAAAAGAGATACAATTCAGTTCAGCCATTAAATTGTTGGATAAATCATATATTAAACAATTTTGTTCATTAGGCGGCTTAAAAAAATATATGTGTTCAGCTAACTACCAATAGTGTATTACTTTATTTTTTATAAAAAGAATATAGAGAGAATGAAACTAAAATGATAACAGAAGTTAATTTTAAAGACGTTTAATCACTATGCAGCTTTAGAAATATAAGCCTTGTCATTAACTCAACTATTGGGACCAGCTAGCTCCTAGTAGTGTATTATTTCTTTTTTTATCAAAGGATAAACAGATAATGAAACAAAGACGATAACAGAAGTAAATTAGAAAATCTTTGTTCATTAGGGGAATTTAAAAAAATATAAGCATTGTCATTGACTCACCAAATGTGCTCCGCTAGCTCACACTATTACATTAATTTATATATTTTTAAACAAAGGATATAAAGAGGATTAAATAACTGTGATAGAATCATTAACATTACTGTTATTAATCTTTATTGGATGAATTTTAAAAACTGTTTCTTTGTGTACTTGAGTGTTTCAATTAAGTATTTAAAAAAAATGATATCCAGAGAACAAAAGTGGTAAAGAACCCTGCACATTATTGTTAATAATCTTTATTGGATGATTTTACAAACTGTTTCTTTAAACAATAAAAAAAATTGCAGCAGAATATGTATTGTGGTATATGAAAAACGTCTTTTCAACAAAGGATATCAAGAGAACAAAAGTGGTAAAGAACCATGCACATTATTGTTAATAATTTTTATTGGATGATTTTACAAACTGTTTCTTTAAACAATAAAAAAAATGGCAGCAGAATATGTATTGTGGTATTTGAGAAAAGTCTTTTCAACAAAGGATATAAAGAGAACAAAAGTGGTAAAGAACCATGCACATTATTGTTAATAATTTTTATTGGATGATTTTACAAACTGTTTCTTTAAACGATAAAAAAAATGGCAGCAGAATATGTATTGTGGTATTTGAGAAAAGTCTTTTCAACAAAGGATATAATGAGAACAAAAGTGGTAAAGAACCATGCACATTATTGTTAATAATCTTTATTGGATGATTTGACAAAATGTTTCTTTAAACAATAAAAAACATTAAACAAATAGACTGGCGAACCAGTCATGAGGACGTGGTGTCTGTTATGAATTTAGCAAATAAATAAATATATTGCTTATGGTACTACCGATGCTGAACGAGTTCATAACCCACAAAAGTTCATAAAAGCCATAGTGCAGGGGTCCGCGCTGCGTTTTAAACCCGTAGCCGGCAATATGTGAGTCTAGATGTTAAATACTAGAACAGCAATACCTATGCGCTAAAGAGATCAAAGCTTTAGGAGCTAGCGGTATGTTCACTCACCCACCAAATATAGAGATGTAAAGTCTCGAACTGTAGTAGAAGTAAGCCGGTGTCCTAAGATAGCATACTTGCACAGACGGTAAAAACCTTTCTTGCTGTGCTAGCTCTGTGTGGCGTACCACGTGCTCAGGAACTGGCCAATCCTCAGCCCAAACTGCCCATGCTCTTGGTGACGTCACCGTCAGCTGGGGGACTCTGTAACCAATCAGATGGTGCAGTCCCGCTTTTGAAAATTCTTCCTTGTAAACGGTATGTATAGGGTTAAGTTTTGAAGTCTCGTTGTTTTTAACCAATGAACATGTAGTGTTAGACTTAAAAGGGTGCACCCTTTAACAGGTGTTATTCTATGATTACGGTCAATACGACCGAAACCGGTCAGAAGTTTTTTTGTCTTCACTAACCCTGTGTTGCTGTATGTGGTCTTCATACAATTTTAAGGAATAAAGCTACAACTGATTTTCAACTACTTGTTCTGAATATGATAAGAACTATGCACATTATTGTTAATAATCTTTATTTGATGATTTTACAAACTGTTTCTTTAAACAATAAAAAAACTGGCAACAGAATATGTATTGTGGTATTTGAGAAAAGTCTTTTCAACAAAGGATTTCCAGAGAACAAAAGTGGTAAAACACCATGCACATTATTGTTAATAATCTTTACTTGATGATTTTACAAACTGTTTCTTTAAACAATAAAAAAACTGGCAACAGAATATGTATTGTGGTATTTGAGAAAAGTCTTTTCAACAAAGGATTTCCAGAGAACAAAAGTGGTAAAACACCATGCACATTATTGTTAATAATCTTTACTTGATGATTTTACAAACTGTTTCTTTAAACAATAAAAAAAATTGCAGCAGAATATGTATTGTGGTATTTGAGAAAAGTATTTTCAGCAAAGGATATAAAGAGAACAAAAGTAGTAAAGAACCCTGCACATTATTGTTAATAATCTTTATTGGATGATTTTACAAACTGTTTCTTTAAACAATAAAAAAAAATGGCAGCAGAATATGTATTGTGGTATTTGAGAAAAGTATTTTCAGCAAAGGATATAAAGAGAACAAAAGTAGTAAAGAACCCTGCACATTATTGTTAATAATCTTTATTGGATGATTTTACAAACTGTTTCTTTAAACAATAAAAAAAAAATTGCAGCAGAATATGTATTGTGGTATTTGAAAAATGTATTTTAAACAAAGGATATCAAGAGAACAAAAGTGGTAAAGAACCATGCACATTATTGTTAATAATCTTTATTTGATGATTTTACAAACTGTTTCTTTAAACAATAAAAAAAATGGCAGCAGAATATGTATTGTGGTATTTGAGAAAAGAATTTTCAACAAAGGATTTCCAGAGAACAAAAGTAGTAAAGAACCCTGCACATTATTGTTAATAATCTTTATTGGATGGTTTTACAAACTGTTTCTTTAAACAATAAAAAACATTGCAGCAGAATATGTATTGTGGTATTTGAGAAAAGTCTTTTCAACAAAGGATATAAATAGAACAAAAGTACAAAAGAACCCTGCACATTATTGTTAATAATCTTTATTGGATGGTTTTACAAACTGTTTCTTTAAACAATAAAAAACATTGCAGCAGAATATGTATTGTGGTATTTGAGAAAAGTCTTTTCAACAAATGATTTCCAAAGAACAAAAGTAGTAAAGAACCCTGCACATTATTGTTAATAATCTTTATTGGATGATTTTACAAAATGTTTCTTTAAACAATAAAAAACATTGCAGCAGAATATGTATTGTGGTATTTGAGAAAAGTCTTTTCAACAAAGGATTTCCAGAGAACAAAAGTGGTAAAGAACCATGCACATTATTGTTAATAATCTTTATTGGATGATTTTACAAACTGTTTCTTTAAACAATAAAAAACATTGCAGCAGAATATGTATTGTGGTATTTGAGAAAAGTCTTTTCAACAATGGATTTCCAGAGAACAAAAGTAGTAAAGAACCATGAAAATTATTGTTAATAATCTTTATTGGATGATTTAACAAAATATTTCTTTAAACAATAAAAAACATTGCAGCTGAATATGTATTGTGGTATTTGAGAAAAGTCTTTTCAACAAATGATTTCCAGAGAACAAAAGTAGTAAAGAACCCTGCACATTATTGTTAATAATCTTTATTGGATGATTTTACAAACTGTTTCTTTAAACAATAAAAAACATTGCAGCAGAATATGTATTGTGGTATTTGAGAAAAGTCTTTTTAACAAAGGATTTCCATAGAACAAAAGTAGTAAAGAACCATGCACATTATTGTTAATAATCTTTATTGGATGATTTTACAAACTGTTTCTTTAAACAATAAAAAAAATGGCAGCAGAATATGTATTGTGGTATTTGACAAAAGTCTTTTCGACAAAGGATATCAAGAGAACAAAAGTGGTAAAGAACTATGCACATTATTGTTAATAATCTTTATTTGATGATTTTACAAACTGTTTCTTTAAACAATAAAAAAACTGGCAACAGAATATGTATTGTGGTATTTGAGAAAAGTCTTTTCAACAAAGGATTTCCAGAGAACAAAAGTGGTAAAGAACCATGAACATTATTGTTAATAATCTTTACTTGATGATTTTACAAACTGTTTCTTTAAACAATAAAAAAAATTGCAGCAGAATATGTAGTGTGGTATTTGAAAAACATATTTTCAACAAAGGATATCAAGAGAACAAAAGTGGTAAAGAACCATGCACATTATTGTTACGAATCTTTATTTTATGATTTTACAAACTGTTTCTTTAAACAATAAAAAAAATGGCAGCAGAATATGTATTGTGGTATTTGAGAAAAGTCTTTTCAGCAAAGGATATAAAGAGAACAAAAGTAGTAAAGAACCCTGCACATTATTGTTAATAATCTTTATTGGATGATTTTACAAACTGTTTCTTTAAACAATAAAAAAAAATGGCAGCAGAATATGTATTGTGTTATTTGAGAAAAGTCTTTTCAACAAAGGATTTCCAGAGAACAAAAGTAGTAAAGAACCCTGCACATTATTGTTAATAATCTTTATTGGATGATTTTACAAACTGTTTCTTTAAACAATAAAAAAAAAATTGCAGCAGAATATGTATTGTGGTATTTGAAAAATGTATTTTCAACAAAGGATATCAAGAGAACAAAAGTAGGTAAAGAACCATGCACATTATTGTTAATAATCTTTATTGGATGATTTTACAAACTGTTTCTTTAAACAATAAAAAAAATGGCAGCAGAATATGTATTGTGGTATTTGAGAAAAGAATTTTCAACAAAGGATTTCCAGAGAACAAAAGTAGTAAACAACCCTGCACATTATTGCTAATAATCTTTATTGGATGATTTGACAAACTGTTTCTTTAAACAATAAAAAACATTGCAGCAGAATATGTATTGTGGTTTTTGAGAAAAGTCTTTTCAACAAAGGATTTCCAGAGAACAAAAGTAGTAAAGAACCATGCACATTATTGTTAATAATCTTTAGTGGATGATTTTACAAACTGTTTCTTTAAACAATAAAAAATATTGCAGCAGAATATGTATTGTGGTATTTGAGAAAAGTCTTTTCAACAAACGATATCCAGAGAACAAAAGTGGCAAAGAACCATGCACATTATTGTTACTAATCTTTATTGGATGATTTTACAAACTGTTTCTTTAAACAATAAAAAAATTGCAGCAGAATATGTATTGTATTATTTAAATTAAGTATTTTCAACAAAGGATTTCCAGAGAACAAAAGTGGTAAAGAACCATGCACATTATTGTTAATAATCTTTATTGGATGATTTTACAAACTGTTTCTTTAAACAATAAAAAAATGGCAGCAGAATATGTATTGTGGTATTTGAGAAAAATCTTTTCAACAACGGATTTCCAGAGAACAAAAGTAGTAAAGAACCCTGCACATTATTGTTAATAATCTTTATTGGATGATTTTACAAACTGTTTCTATAAACAATAAAAAACATTGCAGCAGAATATGTATTGTAGTATTTGAAAAACGTCTTTTCAACAAAGGATATCAAGAGTACAAAAGTGGTAAAGAACCCTGCACATTATTGTTAATAATCTTTGTTGGATGATTTTACAAACTGTTTCTTTAAACAATAAAAAACATTGCAGCAGAATATGTATTGTGGTATTTGAGAAAAGTATTTTCAACAAAGGATTTCCAAAAAACAAAAGTGGTAAAGAACCTTATAAGAATTCTAGTACACACCATTCGCCAGCTGATAGTAGGAGAAATTATAATCAGGCCAATGATATGCATTATAGAAATTCCACAAGTAGTCACTCAGGGTCGCATTGGAACCATAATTTTCAATATAAACATAATAAAGAACCGAATTCTCCAGCAATACAGAGTCTCGAATGGAGGGGCCCACATTTTTTAGAGCAGGGTCAAGGTCCTCATCCCCCGTGGCCACAAACAAACAGCTGGGGAGAACCGCTAATGGCAAACAGGGAGAACAGGAAAAGGCAAAGAGAGGGAAGAGATTGGGAACTAAACGAGGAAAACGAAGTGGCAAAAGAACCAAAGAAACAGAGAGAAAGGAACAACATTTAGAGAAAGCTAAAGAAAATATTTACAATTTATCCAATACTGAATTAACTAATTCAGATCTATTGTTGTTAAATAAAGGGCTCAAATTTGCCCCTAAACAACTTCCAAATAAATTTGAGACTTACATTGATCTTCAAAAATTTGTACGTAAATTAAACCTTAAGAGGTATTATGCAAAGACCAGTATGACATACAAAGTAGTAAAAATGAAAGATCAAATGGAAAATATTTGGGATAAAAAAGATATTGAAACTTTAAGGATACTTAATGAATTAAAAGAGACAAGAGAGGTAGATAACAGTGTGAATCCAGAATTGGAGGATTTGTTAGAATTGAGTCTACATGATCCTGAAGTTGAAATTAAACACAGTAATTTCAAACGCACATCATCTTTTAATCCTACGTCTACACAAGGAGAATACATTCCAGTATTTAATGCACTAATGTCTGAAGAATTGAATAAATATTTTGATTCAGGTTCCTTTAAGAACAAATTTAAATTCAAAGACAATCTAAATCAACAGGAAAGAATTTCTCTTAATAAGTTGAAAAATGATAAACAGTTGGTCATAAGACAGGCGGACAAGGGCGGGGGGATTATTGTCCAGAATAGGGCTGATTATTTAAATGAAGCTTTTAGACTTTTGGGAGATACACAAACTTATGAAAAATTATGTAGAGATCCCACAATTGAATACAATAAACAGCTATTAAAAATCTTGAGTGAAGCCAAAAATGAATCAATCCTGAACAATGATGAATTTGGATTTATATATAATCCCCATCCGAAAATACCTGTCTTTTATCATATTCCCAAACTGCATAAAGACCCCTGTAACCCCCCTGGTCGCCCCATCATTTCAGGGGTAGAGTCCATTACCAGCAATCTATCGACCTATATCGATTTTTATATGCAGCCAATTGTGAAAAAGATCAAATCTTACATTAAGGATACGTTGGATGTTATCACACAGTTAGAAGGTTTAATATGGAAAGAAAATTATGTGTGGATAACATGCGACGTATCATCTTTGTATACTAGTATTCCCCACAAGGAAGGAATAGAAGCTTTTAATATTGTGGGTGCAAATAGTGGCATTTCTAATAAACATCTGGAGTTTTTAATCAAAGTGATAGACTTTATATTAAGTAAGAATTACTTTAATTTCCAGGGTAAATTCTACAGACAAACCCAAGGATCAGCCATGGGTACTCCAATGGCGCCCTCTTATGCCAATATATACATGGCCCAGTTTGAGGATGAGAAAATATGGAACAATAATCCCTATGCAAATTATATTGTCAAGTATCTGAGATACATTGACGATATCATTATTATTTGGCAAGGAGAAGAACTATTGGCTACAGAATTTATCAATTACATAAATACCAATATGTTTAATTTATCATTCACTAGTAAAATGTCAAAAGTTAGCATTGAATTCTTGGATGTGGAATTTTTTAGTGAAGGTACCCCAAACACTGTAATGGTTAAAAATTTCCGCAAACCCACTGATAGTAACGGATTCTTAAACGCCAACAGTGGCCATAAGAGATCATGGATACAAAATATCCCTTACGGGCAGTTTCGTAGGGTACGAAGAAACTGCACCAAAATGGAGGATTTTAGTAGGGAAGCTGATGTGCTAGAAAAGACGTTTTTAGAGAAGGAGTATGATAAAAATCTGATAATAGAAGCAAGAAATAGAAATACAATGTGCAGTAGAGATGCACTGTTATGCCCTAAAGAGATAACAACTAGTGAAGGGTCTGAGCATAATACAGGTTTATAACCACGTATAATGAAGGTGCTGGTTTCTTTAAGAGAATCCTGAATAAACATTGGGGTATTCTACAGGCAGACCCCCTACTTAAGGATGCAATTAAAGACAAACCCAATATTGTTTATAAGAAAAATAGGAACCTCAAGAATATCCTAGCCCCTTCCAAATTGCCTATATTAGAAAGTAATAAACATAGTGGCCTAGGTACATTAGACAAATGGGTCAAAGGGAAACCAGGGACCTTCAAATGTGGTCGAAAAAAATGTTGCATGTGCCCCTTAATTTGGAACAGGGACTCCATTGAGGATACGAGTCATTCAAAAGTATTTTCCATTACTTCACGAGGTACCTGCCAATCCACATATGTAGTATACAGCTTAACGTGCAAATGTGGGTGTGTCTATGTAGGGAGGACAAAAAGGAAGGTGAAACTTAGATGCTATGAGCACATTCATAACATAGAATTAGGCTTGAAGACACATAGTGCGTCCAATCACTTTCGGGTGTTTCACAACAATGACCCTAGTAGCCTCAAAATCAGCATCTTAGAAACACTATCTGTGTCCACTAACCCTCATCAGAGATTAACAGAACTGAGAAAAAAAGAAACAAAGTGGATTCAATCTTTAGACTGCTTGGCCCCAAAAGGGTTAAATATAGATTTAGATCTCCAAGCATTCATGATTTAATTTTAATAATTCAAAAATTCTTATAAGTGTAGAATAAATACATGGAAGCAGTAATTTTTTAATTTTTTAGATTAAAATAATCTGTATGAACTAATTTTTTAATAAAAATGATATTTACTATTATATTTTTAAAGTGCAAATCAATGTTTTTTAAAAAAATTTTATACCAATAAAAATTCTTTTAAATTGTTAAGGGCAAACACATATCACTTATATTTTAAGATTGGTGTTGGTACATCATCATTATCAGGTATAGAAGGTAGTAGATAGGAGAAGGCAATGTTAATATCCCTTTATGAAAATGATAATATCCCTTTAAGATAATGAAAATATCTCTTTAAGAACTGTTAGCTATGTGCATCTTAGGTAGAAGCCTTATGATCGTTAGGTGTTAGTAGAATATTATGACTAGTTTGAGTTTAAATGTTGGTTTGTGTTTTTTTATAACTTTTTCATAACCTTTTTTATATATTCACAAGATCTAATAGTTATATGTGTATTTGATATACGGTTGTTCTGAATGAGAATGAAAATTAGACTGGAGACCGGCGAGTCCAGTCTGACTCACCGCATTTGAGAGAAATGGATTGAGAGTGGGTGTGTCAGATTGGCGCTCGCGATTGGTCCATAGTCTAACTAATAGGAACGCAGTTGGAGTTTTAAAAAGAGGATCCCCGCGAACAAGGATATTAAACCCTGAGTCTTGAGAAAGTCCCGATCAATGAGGACGAAACGCGTAGACTACACAAAGGGACACTGTTGAAAGACATTAATGCCGATTGCTTTTACAAGTACTTTTTTACCGTTTACTATTGAGGTATTGATTTCTAAGCCTGCGGACTTCCCGGAGACGCCATATCCGATTCCGGCGTGGAAGGTTAACTTGGAGGAGAGTGGTCCAGTGGATTATTAAACCTAAAGGCTCAAATATTGCTAACTTCTTCTAAGTGCAATTTGTTTTTAGCGCTCAAATAAGTAATAAAACTTTTACCTTGAGTCGCGGTTGCGCTCTGTTCTTTTCTTGTGGTAAAGAACCATGCACATTATTGTTAATAATCTTTATTGGATGATTTGACAAAATGTTTCTTTAAACAATAAAAAACATTGCAGCTGAATATGTATTGTGACTACGAACTGGAAACTCTGTGACAGAGTGTCACAGATAACCTATAGGAGGCGCTTACTTAACAGGTGGTATAGGTGGTCCTAGTGTAAATATATCAAAAACCCATATAAAATTAATATAAACAAAACTAAAATGCAGAGTTAATATAGAATTAATACATAAATTCTTGGAATCAAATATGAACTTAATTAAAAGAATTATTATGATTGGTAAATACAAAAAGAAAGATAAAAATGTATATATGTAAAAATACACACGTTACACTGGAAGATGTCCAATATAAGCGGTGCAAATATAAAGTCCCAAAATAAGTCCGTCTGAGGTAGGAGAAAATGGAGAAGGCAGCTCTCCGTCTTCACTTCACAAGTGATGTAATTTTCTTATATGGACAACTGTAAAAAACAGAAACAGAGGCGCCACATGTGTAGATCAATGGATACCAAAACGTGAATCTGGACAAGATACAGGATACTCACAAACGTGAAGGCACTCTCTTGTGCCTGTTAGAGGCAGGCTGGTATTCTAAACAGCAAACCAGCTGGCTGTGTATACGAATCCCCGTCGTGATGTCCTGGAGAAGTGAATATCCTGCAAGGCAGTCCTTGCCTGGATAGTTTCCTATAGGTTGGAACAAGGGAGAAAGGCTAAACAGCCTTTGGGTTACTTGGAAGAGATTGATACACACACCAGACTTTGTGAATCATAAAACTAGCATTTATTATACAGAATAAAATAGCCAGTAATGTAGCACATTACAGCTGGTGTGTTAAAATCAAATCTCTTATGGTATATAGAGAAGTAAAGCGACGCGTTTCTCGGGGGTAACCCCGTTTCCTCAGGCTTGTATGCTCTACCTATGTCTTAATCACCCTTAAATAGGGCTCAGTAACCACATGTTTACAATAAACACTCCCCTTCCTTCCTTTGCTTAAACCAATAAGGACCTTCCTTTCCCCCCACTCCCACTTGTTGCAGTGATTAGTTAATGTTTACTAGTAAAATTTATAATTGAGAGTGTGCTACTAGTTCCTTAATGATCTTAAGGTTTGTTTGAAAAAATTGCTTTTACGATCGTGTAGAAAGTTACAACCGAGCTTATGTAAACAAATCGTGTGGTGTATATCTAACCCACCAATGATGGCAAAGAACCATGGGGCTTGTCTCAAAACCTGGATCCGATTGGTGAGAGTCTGGTTATCAATGGACTACATTTCCCATGATATCTGTAAATTCATTTCGTGGGTGTGGACCGCACAGATTCTGTATTCACCGCCGTCAGCTAGACGTCAGCATGACAGATGAAGATTTTCATTGCTCAATGCAGGTACACACCCACAAATCTAATAGGTTGATGTGGCGTAAACAAACTGACGTCTAGTTAACCAGCAATGTTAAATATACGAAGACAATCAATATTGAACTCAATAGTATGCTCAAAGAGAAATTAGATGACCAATAACAATGGCTGTATGCGTAGGTTATGGATCTACTACCTGAGACAGGTGTAATAAATGTATCGCTAATGGTGATAACAAATCGGTATGCAATAGAAATTAATATGGATGAGACACCAGTGTTATTAAAACTATATTCTAAATTCTAAAGAACGGGAACCCACTCCTATCTGTCCCTCAAAGGGGATCTTGACTTATGTGATTAAGTGACCATATCTCTATGTTTGGAAATGTGCACTGGTGTACCGGACGCATTGCATATATTACTGTGACTAATGTCTGTGTGTATTTATGCCCTATGAATATCCGAGATAATGATCTCTGGACATGGTGAAATTGGAATGGAAAAAAACTTATTAACAATATTTTGTAAAAGTGAGTGTGATATTATGTATGTAGATACATATCGTGTTAACGATATGTTTGGTGAATGTCTACGTGATTAAATTAAAAGAAATATTATGTGATTGTTTGGTGCTGCTAAAGAATGCCTATAAAACTAAGTGCATACGTGTTAATATAATATGAGATAAGATAGTAAAAAATATGGTAATCAATGGGATCAGTGATGCAGGTGTTGGTGTTTATTTAAAGTGACATATAATATAATATTGATTAGTTCATCAATAAGGATGGGGCTAAAAGGGGAACGTAAAGATGCAAATGGGGGTGAGAATGGAGCCTCGTAATTAAGCTGCATATAATCACTAAATATAATATGATTACGGTGATCATTCTGATATATGTTGTTGGTACTAGTATATATGCATTTTAAGTACTCACTATCATATATGATTAAGCAACAAGTGGGGGGTGAAAGTCCAGTGTACCAAATCACTAAATGACCATATATATATATTTCTGTATGTTACCCTTCAACCACATTAAATAAAATTGCTGTAAATGATAAACCAAAAACACATGAAATCTATACTGTTGATATTCACATTGCAATTCATCTCAAGATTTACAAAACAATGACATATGCTATATGAATACAGCTGAATCTATAACCTCGTTTAGGCCTGTGACCCATAAAAAGATTTGCAAAACTGGGGGCAAATCTGGTGCCCATGGCCGTTCCCTTAATCTGTAAATAAAAAGTGTCTAGAAACTGAAAGTAATTATGTTTCAAAATAAAATTTATGAGAGAAATCAAATATTCTTTTTGTATCCCAGGCATGTAGGAGTCTCTATTCAAATATAACTGTGTTGATTGAATCCCTAAATCATGGGATATATTTGAATATAGAGATCCAACATCACATGAAAGCCATAAGTAATTACCACTATTAACTTTAATGCCGGAACATAAAACCAAAATCACCCAAACATAGTGTGTCTAGACATACCTGTAAACACTACATATCTGGAAAATGTCCATTTAGAATCACCCCTTTAGAAAACATTCCGAAAATCAATGTATATAATAGGTTCACCAAACTCAGACAGAGGGAAACCTATTGGATTTTCAAATTCAACATCTTGTTTCCCACAGGCCTAAACGAGGTTATAGATTCAGCTGTATTCACATAGCATATGTCATTGTTTTGTAAATCTTGAGATGAATTGCAATGTGAATATCAACAGTATAGATTTCATGTGTTTTTGGTTTATCATTTACAGCAATTTTATTTAATGTGGTTGAAGGGTAACATACAGAAATATATATATATGGTCATTTAGTGATTTGGTACACTGGACTTTCACCCCCCACTTGTTGCTTAATCATATATGATAGTGAGTACTTAAAATGCATATATACTAGTACCAACAACATATATCAGAATGATCACCGTAATCATATTATATTTAGTGATTATATGCAGCTTAATTACGAGGCTCCATTCTCACCCCCATTTGCATCTTTACGTTCCCCTTTTAGCCCCATCCTTATTGATGAACTAATCAATATTATATTATATGTCACTTTAAATAAACACCAACACCTGCATCACTGATCCCATTGATTACCATATTTTTTACTATCTTATCTCATATTATATTAACACGTATGCACTTAGTTTTATAGGCATTCTTTAGCAGCACCAAACAATCACATATTTCTTTTAATTTAATCACGTAGACATTCACCAAACATATCGTTAACACGATATGTATCTACACACATAATATCACACTCACTTTTACAAAATATTGTTAATAAGTTTTTTTTCCATTCCAATTTCACCATCACCATGTCCAGAGATCATTATCTCGGATATTCATAGGGCATAAATACACACAGACATTAGTCACAGTAATATATGTAATGCGTCCGGTACACCAGTGCACATTTCCAAACATAGAGATATGGTCACTTAATCACATAAGTCAAGATCCCCTTTGAGGGACAGATAGGAGTGGGTTCCCGTTCTTTAGAATTTAGAATATAGTTTTAATAACACTGGTGTCTCATCCATATTAATTTCTATTGCATACCGATCTCATATATACATATTTATTATCACCATTAGCGATACATTTATTTCACCTGTCTCATGTAGTAGATCCATAACCTACGCATACAGCCATTGTCATTGGTCATCTAATTTCTCTTTGAGCATACTATTGAGTTCAATATTGATTGTCTTCGTATATTTAACATTGCTGGTTAACTAGACGTCAGTTTGTTTACGCCACATCAACCTATTAGATTCGTGGGTGTGTACCTGCATTGAGCAATGAAAATCTTCATCTGTCATGCTGACGTCTAGCTGACGGCGGTGAATACAGAATCTGTGCGGTCCACACCCACGAAATGAATTTACAGGAATCATGGGAAATGTAGTCCATTGATAACCAGACTCTCACCAATCGGATCCAGGTTTTGAGACAAGCCCCATGGTTCTTTGCCATCATTGGTGGGTTAGATATACACCACACGATTTGTTTACATAAGCTCGGTTGTAACTTTCTACACGATCGTAAAAGCAATTTTTTCAAACAAACCTTAAGATCATTAAGGAACTAGTAGCACACTCTCAATTATAAATTTTACTAGTAAACATTAACTAATCACTGCAACAAGTGGGAGTGGGGGGAAAGGAAGGTCCTTATTGGTTTAAGCAAAGGAAGTAAAGGGAGTGTTTATTGTAAACATGTGGTTACTGAGCCCTATTTAACCCTTTCGTGACAGGGTTAAAGTGCCTACATCGGAACAACTGTTCCGATGTAGACAAATTGAAACTACGCGATCGTGCATACGATCGCGAGATTTCAATTATTGGATCGCATCTGGGGGGCGTCCCTACAATCCTAGGAACGCCCTCCAGACCGCGATTAAATCCCTGAAGCACAGAAGGCTTCAGGACAGCCGTTAGTTATGACGTTCCATTCTGTCATAACGGCTTTAAAGCCCAGTCTAATTATGACGGAATGGAACGGCATAACGGCTTTAAAAGGTTAAGGGTGATTAAGACATAGGTAGAGCATACAAGCCTGAGGAAACGGGGTTACCCCCGAGAAACGCGTCGCTTTACTTCTCTATATACCATAAGAGATTTGATTTTAACACACCAGCTGTAATGTGCTACATTACTGGCTATTTTATTCTGTATAATAAATGCTAGTTTTATGATTCACAAAGTCTGGTGTGTGTATCAATCTCTTCCAAGTAACCCAAAGGCTGTTTAGCCTTTCTCCCTTGTTCCAACCTATAGGAAACTATCCAGGCAAGGACTGCCTTGCAGGATATTCACTTCTCCAGGACATCACGACGGGGATTCGTATACACAGCCAGCTGGTTTGCTGTTTAGAATACCAGCCTGCCTCTAACAGGCACAAGAGAGTGCCTTCACGTTTGTGAGTATCCTGTATCTTGTCCAGATTCACGTTTTGGTATCCATTGATCTACACATGTGGCGCCTCTGTTTCTGTTTTTTACAGTTGTCCATATAAGAATATGTATTGTGGTATTTGAAAAACGTCTTTCAACAAAGGATATCAAGAGAACAAAGGTGGTAAAGAACCATGCATATTATTGTTAATAATCTTTATTTGATGATATTACAAACTGTTTCTTTAAACAATAAAAAAATGGCAGCAGAATATGTATTGTGGTATTTGAGAAAAGTCTTTTCAACAAAGGATATAAAAAGAACAAAAGTAGTAAAGAACCCTGCAGATTATTGTTAATAATCTTTATTAGCTGATTTTACAAACTGTTTCTTTAAACAATAAAAAACATTGCAGCAGAATATGTATTGTGGTATTTGAGAAAAGTCTTTTCAACAAAGGATTTCCGGAGAACAAAAGTAGTAAAGAACCATGCACATTATTGTTAATAATCTTTATTGGATGATTTTACAAACTGTTTCTTTAAACAATAAAAAACATTGCAGCAGAATATGTATTGTGGTATTTGAGAAAAGTCTTTTCAACAAAGGATTTCCAGAGAACAAAAGTAGTAAAGAACCCTGCACATTATTGTTAATAATCTTTATTGGATGATTTTACAAACTGTTTCTTTAAACAATAAAAAAAATGGCAGCAGATAATGTATTGTGGTATTTGAGAATTTGAGAAAAGTATTTTCAACAAAGGATTAACAGAGAACAAAAGTAGTAAAGAACCCTGCACTTTATTGTTAATAATCTTTATTGGATGATTTTAAAAACCATTTCTTCAAACAATAAAAAACATTGCAGCAGAATATGTATTGTGGTATTTGAGAAAAGTAAAAGAAAAGACATGGTACATGCATCAGTATGTGACTAGGGGTGACATAGTAAGTGGTGCATCAGTGTGTGACTAGGGGTGACATGGTAAGTGGTGCATCAGTGTGTGACTAGGGGTGACATGGTAAGTGGTGCATCAGTGTGTGACTAGGGGTGTCATGGTAAGTGGTGCATCAGTGTGTGTGACTAGGGGTGACATGGTAAGTGGTGCATCAGTGTGTGACTAGGGGTGACATAGTAAGTGGTGCATCAGTGTGTGACTAGGGGTGACATAGTAAATGGTACATCAGTATGTGACTAGGGGTGACATAGTAAGTGGTGCATCAGTGTGTGACTAGGGGTGACATGGTAAGTGGTGCATCAGTGTGTGACTAGGGGTGTCATGGTAAGTGGTGCATCAGTGTGTGTGACTAGGGGTGACATGGTAAGTGGTGCATCAGTGTGTGACTAGGGGTGACATGGTAAGTGGTGCATCAGTGTGTGACTAGGGGTGTCATGGTAAGTGGTGCATCAGTGTGTGTGACTAGGGGTGACATGGTAAGTGGTGCATCAGTGTGTGACTAGGGGTGACATGGTAAGTGGTGCATCAGTGTGTGACTAGGGGTGTCATGGTAAGTGGTGCATCAGTGTGTGTGACTAGGGGTGACATGGTAAGTGGTGCATCAGTGTGTGACTAGGGGTGACATAGTAAGTGGTGCATCAGTGTGTGACTAGGGGTGACATGGTAAGTGGTGCATCAGTGCCTGACTAGAGGTGACATGGTAAGTGGTGCATCAGTGTGTGACTAGGGGTGACATGGTAAGTGGTGCATCACTGTGTGACTAGGGGTGACATGGTAAGTGGTGCATCAGTGCCTGACTAGAGGTGACATGGTAAGTGGTGCATCAGTGTGTGACTAGGGGTGACATGGTAAGTGGTGCATCAGTGTGTGACTAGGGGTGACATAGTAAGTGGTGCATCAGTGTGTGACTAGGGGTTACATGGTAAGTGGTGCATCAGTGTGTGACTAGAGGTGACATGGTAAGTGGTGCATCACTGTGTGACTAGGGGTGACATGGTAAGTGGTGCATCACTGTGTGACTAGGGGTGACATGGTAAGTGGTGCATCAGTGTGTGACTAGGGGTGACATGGTAAGTGGTGCATCAGTGTGTGACTAGGGGTGTCATGGTAAGTGGTGCATCAGTGTGTGTGACTAGGGGTGACATGGTAAGTGGTGCATCAGTGTGTGACTAAGGGTGACATAGTAAGTGGTGCATCAGTGTATGACTAGGGGTTACATGGTAAGTGGTGCATCAGTGTGTGACTAGGGGTGACATGGTAAGTGGTACATCAGTATGTGACTAGGGGTGACATAGTAAGTGGTGCATCAGTGTGTGACTAGGGGTGACATGGTAAGTGGTGCATCAGTGTGTGACTAGGGGTGTCATGGTAAGTGGTGCATCAGTGTGTGTGACTAGGGGTGACATGGTAAGTGGTGCATCAGTGTGTGACTAGGGGTGACATAGTAAGTGGTGCA
This sequence comes from Bombina bombina, assembly GCF_027579735.1. Classification (NCBI taxonomy): domain Eukaryota; kingdom Metazoa; phylum Chordata; class Amphibia; order Anura; family Bombinatoridae; genus Bombina; species Bombina bombina. The sequence continues at coordinate 470,026,140 of NC_069505.1, read as the reverse complement.
TCAGTGTGTGACTAGGGGTTACATGGTAAGTGGTGCATCAGTGTGTGACTAGGGGTGACATGGTAAGTGGTGCATCAGTGTGTGACTAGAGGTGACATGGTAAGTGGTGCATCAGTGTGTGACTAGAGGTGACATGGTAAGTGGTGCATCAGTGTGTGACTAGAGGTGACATGGTAAGTGGTGCATCAGTGTGTGACTAGGGGTGACATGTTAAGTGGTGCATCAGTGTGTGACTAGAGGTGACATAGTAAGTGGTGCATCAGTGTGTGGCTAGAGGTGACATAGTAAGTGGTGCATCAGTGTGTGACTAGGGGTGACATGTTAAGTGGTGCATCAGTGTGTGACTAGAGGTGACATGGTAAGTGGTGCATCAGTGTGTGACTAGGGGTGACATGTTAAGTGGTGCATCAGTGTGTGACTAGAGGTGACATGGTAAGTGGTGCATCAGTGAGTGACTAGGGGTTACATGGTAAGTGGTGCATCAGTGTGTGACTAGAGGTGACATGGTAAGTGGTGCATCAGTGTGTGACTAGGGGTGACATAGTAAGTGGTGCATCAGTGCCTGACTAGAGGTGACATGGTAAGTGGTGCATCACTGTGTGACTAGGGGTGACATGGTAAGTGGTGCATCAGTGTGTGACTAGGGGTGACATGGTAAGTGGTGCATCAGTGTGTGACTAGGGGTGACATGGTAAGTGGTGCATCAGTGTGTGGCTAGAGGTGACATAGTAAGTGGTGCATCAGTGTGTGACTAGGGGTGACATGTTAAGTGGTGCATCAGTGTGTGACTAGAGGTGACATAGTAAGTGGTGCATCAGTGTGTGGCTAGAGGTGACATAGTAAGTGGTGCATCAGTGTGTGACTAGGGGTGACATGTTAAGTGGTGCATCAGTGAGTAACTAGGGGTGACATGGTTAGTGGTGCATCAGTGTGTGACTAGAGGTGACATAGTAAGTGGTGCATCAGTGTGTGACTAGGGGTGACATGGTAAGTGGTGCATCAGTATGTGACTAGGGATGACATGGTAAGTGGTGCATCAGTGTGTGACTAGGGGTGACATGTTAAGTGGTGCATCAGTGAGTAACTAGGGGTGACATGGTAAGTGGTGCATCAGTGAGTGACTAGGAGTGACATGGTAAGTGGTGCATCAGTATGTGACTAGGGATGACATGGTAAGTGGTGCATCAGTGAGTGACTAGGGGTGACATGGTAAGTGGTGCATCAGTATGTGACTAGGGATGACATGGTAAGTGGTGCATCAGTGTGTGACTAGGGATGACATGGTAAGTGGTGCATCAGTGTGTGACTAGGGATGACATGGTAAGTGGTGCATCAGTGTGTGAGGAGTAGGGATGACATGGTAAGTGGTGCATCAGTGTGTGACTAGGGGTGACATGGCAAGTGGTGCATCAGTGTGTGACTAGGGATGACATAGTAAGTTGTGCATCAGTAAGTGACTAGGGGTGACATGGTAAAGGGTGCATCAGTGAGTGACTAGGGGTGACATGGCAAGTTGTGCATCAGTATGTGACTAGGGGTGACATAGTAAGTGGTACATCAGTGTGTGACTAGAGGTGACATGGTAAGTGGTGCATCACTGTGTGACTAGGGGTGACATGGTAGGTGGTGCATCAGTGTGTGACTAGGGGTGACATGGTAAGTGGTGCATCAGTGTGTAACTAGGTGTGACATGGTAAGTGGTGCATCAGTGTGTGACTAGGGGTGACATGGTAAGAGGTGCATCAGTGTGTAACTAGGGGTGACATTGTAAGTGGTGCATCAGTGTGTAACTAGGGGTGACATGTTAAGTGGTGCATCAGTGAGTAACTAGGGGTGACATGGTTAGTGGTGCATCAGTGTGTGACTAGGGGTGACATGTTAAGTGGTGCATCAGTGAGTAACTAGGGGTGACATGGTAAGTGGTGCATCAGTGAGTGACTAGGAGTGACATGGTAAGTGGTGCATCAGTATGTGACTAGGGGTGACATGGTAAGTGGTGCATCAGTGTGTGACTAGGGGTGACATGGTAAGTGGTGCATCAGTGTGTGACTAGGGGTGACATGGTAAGTGGTGCATCAGTATGTGACTAGGGATGACATGGTAAGTGGTGCATCAGTGTGTGACTAGAGGTGAGATGGTAAGTGGTGCATCAGTGTGTGACTAGGGGTGACATGGTAAGTGGTGCATCCGTGTGTGACTAGGGGTGACATGGCAAGTGGTGCATCAGTGTGTGACTAGGGATGACATAGTAAGTTGTGCATCAGTAAGTGACTAGGGGTGACATGGTAAAGGGTGCATCAGTGAGTGACTAGGGGTGACATGGCAAGTTGTGCATCGGTATGTGACTAGGGGTGACATAGTAAGTGGTGCATCAGTGTGTGACTAGAGGTGACATGGTAAGTGGTGCATCAGTGTGTGACTAGAGGTGACATGGTAAGTGGTGCATCACTGTGTGACTAGGGGTGACATGGTAGGTGGTGCATCAGTGTGTGACTAGGGGTGACATGGTAAGTGGTGCATCAGTGTGTGACTAGAGGTGACATGGTAAGTGGTGCATCACTGTGTGACTAGGGGTGACATGGTAGGTGGTGCATCAGTGTGTGACTAGGGGTGACATGGTAAGTGGTGCATCAGTGTGTAACTAGGTGTGACATGGTAAGTGGTGCATCAGTGTGTGACTAGGGGTGACATGGTAAGAGGTGCATCAGTGTGTAACTAGGGGTGACATGGTAAGTGGTGCATCAGTGTGTGACTAGGGGTGACATGGTAAGTGGTGCATCAGTGTGTGACTAGGGGTGACATGGTAAGTGGTGCATCAGTGTGTAACTAGGTGTGACATGGTAAGCGGTGCATCAGTGTGTGACTAGGGGTGACATGGTAAGAGGTGCATCAGTGTGTGACTAGGGGTGACATGGTAAGTGGTGCATCAGTGTGTGACTAGAGGTGACATAGTAAGTGGTGCATCAGTGTGTGACTAGGGGTGACATGGTAAGTGGTGCATCCGTGTGTGGCTAGGGATGACATAGTAAGTGGTGCATCAGTGTGTGACTAGGGGTGACATGGTAAGTGGTGCATCACTGTGTGACTAGGGATGACATGGTAAGTGGTGCATCAGTGTGTGACTAGGGCTGACATGGTAAGTGGTGCATCAGTGTGTGACTAGGGATGACATGGTAAGTGGTGCATCAGTATGTGACTAGAGGTGACATGGTAAGTGGTGCATCAGTGTGTGACTAGGGGTGACATAGTAAGTGGTGCATCAGTGTGTGACTAGGGGTGACATGGTAAGTGGTGCATCAGTGTGTGACTAGGGGTGACATAGTAAGTGGTACATCAGTGTGTGACTAGAGGTGACATGGTAAGTGGTGCATCAGTGTGTGACTAGGGGTGACATGGTAAGTGGTGCATCGGTGTGTGACTAGAGGTGAGATGGTAAGTGGTGCATCACTGTGTGACTAGGGGTTACATGGTAGGTGGTGCATCAGTGTGTGACTAGGGGTGACATGGTAAGTGGTGCATCACTGTGTGACTAGGGGTTACATGGTAGGTGGTGCATCAGTGTGTGACTAGGGGTGACATGGTAAGTGGTGCATCGGTGTGTGAGTAGGGGTGACATGGTAAGTGGTGCATCACTGTGTGACTAGGGGTGACATGGTAGGTGGTGCATCAGTGTGGGACTAGGGGTGACATGGTAAGTGGTGCAACAGTGTGTCACTAGGGGTGACATGGTAAGTGGTGCATCAGTGTCTGACTAGATGTGACATGGTAAGTGGTGCATCAGTGTGTGACTAGGGGTGACATGGTAAGTGGTGCATCAGTGTGTGTGACTAGAGGTGACATGGTAAGTGGTGCATCAGTGTGTGTGACTAGGGGTGACATGGTAAGTGGTGCATTAGTGTGTGACTAGGGGTGACATGGTAAGTGGTGCATCGGTGTGTAACTAGGGGTGTCATGGTAAGTGGTGCATCAGTGTGTGTGACTAGGGGTGACATGGTAAGTGGTGCATTAGTATGTGACTAGGGGTGACATGGTAAGTGGTGCATCGGTGTGTAACTAGGGGTGACATGGTAAGTGGTGCATCAGTGTGTGTGACTAGAGGTGACATGGTAAGTGGTGCATCAGTGAGTGACTAGGGGTTACATGGTAAGTGGTGCATCAGTGTGTGACTAGGGGTGACATGGTAAGTGGTGCATCAGTGAGTGACTAGGGGTGACATGGTAAGTGGTGCATCAGTGAGTGACTAGGGGTGACATGGTAAGTGGTGCATCAGTGTGTGACTAGGGGTTACATGGTAGGTGGTGCATCAGTGTGTGACTAGGGGTGACATGGTAAGTGGTGCATCAGTGTCTGACTAGAGGTGAAATGGTAAGTGGTGCATCAGTGTCTGACTAGAGGTGAAATGGTAAGTGGTGCATCAGTGTCTGACTAGAGGTGAAATGGTAAGTGGTGCATCAGTGTGTGACTAGCGGTGACATGGTAAGTGGTGCAACAGTGTGTGACTAGGGGTGACATAGTAAGTGGTGCATCAGTGAGTGACTAGGGGTGACATGGCAAGTGGTGCATCAGTGTGTGACTAGCGGTGACATGGTAAGTGGTGCATCAGTGTGTGACTAGGGGTGACATAGTAAGTGGTGCATCAGTGAGTGACTAGGGGTGACATGGCAAGTGGTGCATCAGTGTGTGAGTAGATGTGACATGGTAAGTGGTGCATCAGTATGTGACTAGGGGTGACATGGTAAGTGGTGCATCCGTGTGTGACTAGGGGTGACATGGTAAGGAGTGCATCAGTGTGTGACTAGAGGTGACATGGTAAGTGGTGCATCAGTGTGTGACTAGGGGTGACATGGTAAGTGGTGCATCAGTGTGTGACTAGGGGTGACATGGTAAGTGGTGCATCAGTGTGTAACTAGGGGTGACATGGTAAGTGGTGCATCAGTGTGTGACTAGAGGTGACATGGTAAGTGGTGCATCAGTGTGTGACTAGAGGTGAGATGGTAAGTGGTGCATCAGTGCCTGACTAGAGGTGACATGGTAAGTGGTGCATCAGTGTGTGACTAGGGGTGACATAGTAAGTGGTGCATCAGTGTGTGACTAGGGGTGACATGGTAAGTGGTGCATCAGTGTGTGACTAGGGGTGACATAGTAAGTGGTACATCAGTGTGTGACTAGAGGTGACATGGTAAGTGGTGCATCAGTGTGTGACTAGGGGTGACATGGTAAGTGGTGCATCGGTGTGTGACTAGAGGTGAGATGGTAAGTGGTGCATCACTGTGTGACTAGGGGTTACATGGTAGGTGGTGCATCAGTGTGTGACTAGGGGTGACATGGTAAGTGGTGCATCACTGTGTGACTAGGGGTTACATGGTAGGTGGTGCATCAGTGTGTGACTAGGGGTGACATGGTAAGTGGTGCATCGGTGTGTGAGTAGGGGTGACATGGTAAGTGGTGCATCACTGTGTGATTAGGGGTTACATGGTAGGTGGTGCATCAGTGTGGGACTAGGGGTGACATGGTAAGTGGTGCAACAGTGTGTCACTAGGGGTGACATGGTAAGTGGTGCATCAGTGTCTGACTAGATGTGACATGGTAAGTGGTGCATCAGTGTGTGACTAGGGGTGACATGGTAAGTGGTGCATCAGTGTGTGTGACTAGAGGTGACATGGTAAGTGGTGCATCAGTGTGTGTGACTAGGGGTGACATGGTAAGTGGTGCATTAGTATGTGACTAGGGGTGACATGGTAAGTGGTGCATCGGTGTGTAACTAGGGGTGTCATGGTAAGTGGTGCATCAGTGTGTGTGACTAGGGGTGACATGGTAAGTGGTGCATTAGTATGTGACTAGGGGTGACATGGTAAGTGGTGCATCGGTGTGTAACTAGGGGTGACATGGTAAGTGGTGCATCAGTGTGTGTGACTAGAGGTGACATGGTAAGTGGTGCATCAGTGAGTGACTAGGGGTTACATGGTAGGTGGTGCATCAGTGTGTGACTAGGGGTGACATGGTAAGTGGTGCATCAGTGAGTGACTAGGGGTGACATGGTAAGTGGTGCATCAGTGTGTGACTAGGGGTGACATGGTAAGTGGTGCATCAGTGAGTGACTAGGGGTTACATGGTAGGTGGTGCATCAGTGTGTGACTAGGGGTGACATGGTAAGTGGTGCATCAGTGTCTGACTAGAGGTGAAATGGTAAGTGGTGCATCAGTGTCTGACTAGAGGTGAAATGGTAAGTGGTGCATCAGTGTCTGACTAGAGGTGAAATGGTAAGTGGTGCATCAGTGTGTGACTAGCGGTGACATGGTAAGTGGTGCAACAGTGTGTGACTAGGGGTGACATAGTAAGTGGTGCATCAGTGAGTGACTAGGGGTGACATGGCAAGTGGTGCATCAGTGTGTGACTAGCGGTGACATGGTAAGTGGTGCATCAGTGTGTGACTAGGGGTGACATAGTAAGTGGTGCATCAGTGAGTGACTAGGGGTGACATGGCAAGTGGTGCATCAGTGTGTGAGTAGATGTGACATGGTAAGTGGTGCATCAGTATGTGACTAGGGGTGACATGGTAAGTGGTGCATCAGTGTGTGACTAGGGGTGACATGGTAAGGAGTGCATCAGTGTGTGACTAGAGGTGACATGGTAAGTGGTGCATCAGTGTGTGACTAGGGGTGACATGGTAAGTGGTGCATCAGTGTGTGACTAGGGGTGACATGGTAAGTGGTGCATCAGTGTGTGACTAGGGGTGACATGGTAAGTGGTGCATCAGTGTGTGACTAGAGGTGACATGGTAAGTGGTGCATCAGTGTGTGACTAGAGGTGAGATGGTAAGTGGTGCATCAGTGCCTGACTAGAGGTGACATGGTAAGTGGTGCATCAGTGTGTGACTAGATGTGACATGGTAAGTGGTGCATCAGTGTGTGACTAGAGGTGACATGGTAAGTGGTGCATCAGTGTGTGACTAGATGTGACATGGTAAGTGGTGCATCAGTGAGTGTGACTAGAGGTGACATAGTAAGTGGTGCATCAGTGTGTGACTAGGGGTGACATGGTAAGTGGTGCATCAGTATGTGACTAGGGATGACATGGTAAGTGGTGCATCAGTGTGTGACTAGATGTGACATGGTAAGTGGTGCATCAGTGTGTGACTAGGGATGACATGGTAAGTGGTGCATCAGTGTGTGACTAGGGATGACATGGTAAGTGGTGCATCAGTGTGTGACTAGGGATGACATGGTAAGTGGTGCATCAGTGTGTGACTAGGGGTGACATGGTAAGTGGTGCATCACTGTGTGACTAGGGGTGACATGGTAAGTGGTGCATCACTGTGTGACTAGGGGTGACATGGTAAGTGGTGCATCAGTGTGTGACTAGGGGTGACATGGTAAGTGGTGCATCAGTGTGTGACTAGGGGTGTCATGGTAAGTGGTGCATCAGTGTGTGTGACTAGGGGTGACATGGTAAGTGGTGCATCAGTGTGTGACTAAGGGTGACATAGTAAGTGGTGCATCAGTGTATGACTAGGGGTTACATGGTAAGTGGTGCATCAGTGTGTGACTAGGGGTGACATGGTAAGTGGTACATCAGTATGTGACTAGGGGTGACATAGTAAGTGGTGCATCAGTGTGTGACTAGGGGTGACATGGTAAGTGGTGCATCAGTGTGTGACTAGGGGTGTCATGGTAAGTGGTGCATCAGTGTGTGTGACTAGGGGTGACATGGTAAGTGGTGCATCAGTGTGTGACTAGGGGTGACATAGTAAGTGGTGCATCAGTGTGTGACTAGGGGTTACATGGTAAGTGGTGCATCAGTGTGTGACTAGGGGTGACATGGTAAGTGGTGCATCAGTGTGTGACTAGAGGTGACATGGTAAGTGGTGCATCAGTGTGTGACTAGAGGTGACATGGTAAGTGGTGCATCAGTGTGTGACTAGAGGTGACATGGTAAGTGGTGCATCAGTGTGTGACTAGGGGTGACATGTTAAGTGGTGCATCAGTGTGTGACTAGAGGTGACATAGTAAGTGGTGCATCAGTGTGTGGCTAGAGGTGACATAGTAAGTGGTGCATCAGTGTGTGACTAGGGGTGACATGTTAAGTGGTGCATCAGTGTGTGACTAGAGGTGACATGGTAAGTGGTGCATCAGTGTGTGACTAGGGGTGACATGTTAAGTGGTGCATCAGTGTGTGACTAGAGGTGACATGGTAAGTGGTGCATCAGTGAGTGACTAGGGGTTACATGGTAAGTGGTGCATCAGTGTGTGACTAGAGGTGACATGGTAAGTGGTGCATCAGTGTGTGACTAGGGGTGACATAGTAAGTGGTGCATCAGTGCCTGACTAGAGGTGACATGGTAAGTGGTGCATCACTGTGTGACTAGGGGTGACATGGTAAGTGGTGCATCAGTGTGTGACTAGGGGTGACATGGTAAGTGGTGCATCAGTGTGTGACTAGGGGTGACATGGTAAGTGGTGCATCAGTGTGTGGCTAGAGGTGACATAGTAAGTGGTGCATCAGTGTGTGACTAGGGGTGACATGTTAAGTGGTGCATCAGTGTGTGACTAGAGGTGACATAGTAAGTGGTGCATCAGTGTGTGGCTAGAGGTGACATAGTAAGTGGTGCATCAGTGTGTGACTAGGGGTGACATGTTAAGTGGTGCATCAGTGAGTAACTAGGGGTGACATGGTTAGTGGTGCATCAGTGTGTGACTAGAGGTGACATAGTAAGTGGTGCATCAGTGTGTGACTAGGGGTGACATGGTAAGTGGTGCATCAGTATGTGACTAGGGATGACATGGTAAGTGGTGCATCAGTGTGTGACTAGGGGTGACATGTTAAGTGGTGCATCAGTGAGTAACTAGGGGTGACATGGTAAGTGGTGCATCAGTGAGTGACTAGGAGTGACATGGTAAGTGGTGCATCAGTATGTGACTAGGGATGACATTGTAAGTGGTGCATCAGTGAGTGACTAGGGGTGACATGGTAAGTGGTGCATCAGTATGTGACTAGGGATGACATGGTAAGTGGTGCATCAGTGTGTGACTAGGGATGACATGGTAAGTGGTGCATCAGTGTGTGACTAGGGATGACATGGTAAGTGGTGCATCAGTGTGTGAGGAGTAGGGATGACATGGTAAGTGGTGCATCAGTGTGTGACTAGGGATGACATAGTAAGTTGTGCATCAGTAAGTGACTAGGGGTGACATGGTAAAGGGTGCATCAGTGAGTGACTAGGGGTGACATGGCAAGTTGTGCATCAGTATGTGACTAGGGGTGACATAGTAAGTGGTACATCAGTGTGTGACTAGAGGTGACATGGTAAGTGGTGCATCACTGTGTGACTAGGGGTGACATGGTAGGTGGTGCATCAGTGTGTGACTAGGGGTGACATGGTAAGTGGTGCATCAGTGTGTAACTAGGTGTGACATGGTAAGTGGTGCATCAGTGTGTGACTAGGGGTGACATGGTAAGAGGTGCATCAGTGTGTAACTAGGGGTGACATTGTAAGTGGTGCATCAGTGTGTAACTAGGGGTGACATGTTAAGTGGTGCATCAGTGAGTAACTAGGGGTGACATGGTTAGTGGTGCATCAGTGTGTGACTAGGGGTGACATGTTAAGTGGTGCATCAGTGAGTAACTAGGGGTGACATGGTAAGTGGTGCATCAGTGAGTGACTAGGAGTGACATGGTAAGTGGTGCATCAGTATGTGACTAGGGGTGACATGGTAAGTGGTGCATCAGTGTGTGACTAGGGGTGACATGGTAAGTGGTGCATCAGTGTGTGACTAGGGGTGACATGGTAAGTGGTGCATCAGTATGTGACTAGGGATGACATGGTAAGTGGTGCATCAGTGTGTGACTAGAGGTGAGATGGTAAGTGGTGCATCAGTGTGTGACTAGGGGTGACATGGTAAGTGGTGCATCAGTGTGTGACTAGGGGTGACATGGCAAGTGGTGCATCAGTGTGTGACTAGGGATGACATAGTAAGTTGTGCATCAGTAAGTGACTAGGGGTGACATGGTAAAGGGTGCATCAGTGAGTGACTAGGGGTGACATGGCAAGTTGTGCATCAGTATGTGACTAGGGGTGACATAGTAAGTGGTGCATCAGTGTGTGACTAGAGGTGACATGGTAAGTCTTGCATCAGTGTGTGACTAGAGGTGACATGGTAAGTGGTGCATCACTGTGTGACTAGGGGTGACATGGTAGGTGGTGCATCAGTGTGTGACTAGGGGTGACATGGTAAGTGGTGCATCAGTGTGTGACTAGAGGTGACATGGTAAGTGGTGCATCACTGTGTGACTAGGGGTGACATGGTAGGTGGTGCATCAGTGTGTGACTAGGGGTGACATGGTAAGTGGTGCATCAGTGTGTAACTAGGTGTGACATGGTAAGTGGTGCATCAGTGTGTGACTAGGGGTGACATGGTAAGAGGTGCATCAGTGTGTAACTAGGGGTGACATGGTAAGTGGTGCATCAGTGTGTGACTAGGGGTGACATGGTAAGTGGTGCATCAGTGTGTGACTAGGGGTGACATGGTAAGTGGTGCATCAGTGTGTAACTAGGTGTGACATGGTAAGTGGTGCATCAGTGTGTGACTAGGGGTGACATGGTAAGAGGTGCATCAGTGTGTGACTAGGGGTGACATGGTAAGTGGTGCATCAGTGTGTGACTAGAGGTGACATAGTAAGTGGTGCATCAGTGTGTGACTAGGGGTGACATGGTAAGTGGTGCATCCGTGTGTGGCTAGGGATGACATAGTAAGTGGTGCATCAGTGTGTGACTAGGGGTGACATGGTAAGTGGTGCATCACTGTGTGACTAGGGATGACATGGTAAGTGGTGCATCAGTGTGTGACTAGGGCTGACATGGTAAGTGGTGCATCAGTGTGTGACTAGGGATGACATGGTAAGTGGTGCATCAGTATGTGACTAGAGGTGACATGGTAAGTGGTGCATCAGTGTGTGACTAGGGGTGACATAGTAAGTGGTGCATCAGTGTGTGACTAGGGGTGACATGGTAAGTGGTGCATCAGTGTGTGACTAGGGGTGACATGGTAAGTGGTGCATCAGTGTGTGACTAGGGGTGACATAGTAAGTGGTACATCAGTGTGTGACTAGAGGTGACATGGTAAGTGGTGCATCAGTGTGTGACTAGGGGTGACATGGTAAGTGGTGCATCAGTGTGTGACTAGAGGTGAGATGGTAAGTGGTGCATCACTGTGTGACTAGGGGTTACATGGTAGGTGGTGCATCAGTGTGTGACTAGGGGTGACATGGTAAGTGGTGCATCACTGTGTGACTAGGGGTTACATGGTAGGTGGTGCATCAGTGTGTGACTAGGGGTGACATGGTAAGTGGTGCATCGGTGTGTGAGTAGGGGTGACATGGTAAGTGGTGCATCACTGTGTGATTAGGGGTTACATGGTAGGTGGTGCATCAGTGTGGGACTAGGGGTGACATGGTAAGTGGTGCAACAGTGTGTCACTAGGGGTGACATGGTAAGTGGTGCATCAGTGTCTGACTAGATGTGACATGGTAAGTGGTGCATCAGTGTGTGACTAGGGGTGACATGGTAAGTGGTGCATCAGTGTGTGTGACTAGAGGTGACATGGTAAGTGGTGCATCAGTGTGTGTGACTAGGGGTGACATGGTAAGTGGTGCATTAGTATGTGACTAGGGGTGACATGGTAAGTGGTGCATCGGTGTGTAACTAGGGGTGTCATGGTAAGTGGTGCATCAGTGTGTGTGACTAGGGGTGACATGGTAAGTGGTGCATTAGTATGTGACTAGGGGTGACATGGTAAGTGGTGCATCGGTGTGTAACTAGGGGTGACATGGTAAGTGGTGCATCAGTGTGTGTGACTAGAGGTGACATGGTAAGTGGTGCATCAGTGAGTGACTAGGGGTTACATGGTAGGTGGTGCATCAGTGTGTGACTAGGGGTGACATGGTAAGTGGTGCATCAGTGAGTGACTAGGGGTGACATGGTAAGTGGTGCATCAGTGAGTGACTAGGGGTGACATGGTAAGTGGTGCATCAGTGTGTGACTAGGGGTGACATGGTAAGTGGTGCATCAGTGTGTGACTAGGGGTGACATGGTAAGTGGTGCATCAGTGTCTGACTAGAGGTGAAATGGTAAGTGGTGCATCAGTGTCTGACTAGAGGTGAAATGGTAAGTGGTGCATCAGTGTCTGACTAGAGGTGAAATGGTAAGTGGTGCATCAGTGTGTGACTAGCGGTGACATGGTAAGTGGTGCAACAGTGTGTGACTAGGGGTGACATAGTAAGTGGTGCATCAGTGAGTGACTAGGGGTGACATGGTAAGTGGTGCATCAGTGTGTGACTAGCGGTGACATGGTAAGTGGTGCATCAGTGTGTGACTAGGGGTGACATAGTAAGTGGTGCATCAGTGAGTGACTAGGGGTGACATGGCAAGTGGTGCATCAGTGTGTGAGTAGATGTGACATGGTAAGTGGTGCATCAGTATGTGACTAGGGGTGACATGGTAAGTGGTGCATCCGTGTGTGACTAGGGGTGACATGGTAAGGAGTGCATCAGTGTGTGACTAGAGGTGACATGGTAAGTGGTGCATCAGTGTGTGACTAGGGGTGACATGGTAAGTGGTGCATCAGTGTGTGACTAGGGGTGACATGGTAAGTGGCGCATCAGTGTGTAACTAGGGGTGACATGGTAAGTGGTGCATCAGTGTGTGACTAGAGGTGACATGGTAAGTGGTGCATCAGTGTGTGACTAGAGGTGAGATGGTAAGTGGTGCATCAGTGCCTGACTAGAGGTGACATGGTAAGTGGTGCATCAGTGTGTGACTAGATGTGACATGGTAAGTGGTGCATCAGTGTGTGACTAGAGGTGACATGGTAAGTGGTGCATCAGTGTGTGACTAGATGTGACATGGTAAGTGGTGCATCAGTGAGTGTGACTAGAGGTGACATAGTAAGTGGTGCATCAGTGTGTGACTAGGGGTGACATGGTAAGTGGTGCATCAGTATGTGACTAGGGATGACATGGTAAGTGGTGCATCAGTGTGTGACTAGATGTGACATGGTAAGTGGTGCATCAGTGTGTGACTAGGGATGACATGGTAAGTGGTACATCAGTGTGTGACTAGGGATGACATGGTAAGTGGTGCATCAGTGTGTGACTAGGGATGACATGGTAAGTGGTGCATCAGTGTGTGACTAGGGGTGACATGGTAAGTGGTGCATCACTGTGTGACTAGGGGTGACATGGTAAGGAGTGCATCAGTGTGTGACTAGGGATGACATAGTAAGTTGTGCATCAGTAAGTGACTAGGAGTGACATGGTAAGTGGTGCATCAGTGTGTGACTAGGGGTGACATGGTAAGGAGTGCATCAGTGTGTGACTAGGGATGACATAGTAAGTTGTGCATCAGTAAGTGACTAGGGGTGACATGGTAAGTGGTGCATCAGTGTGTGAGGAGTAGGGATGACATGGTAAGTGGTGCATCAGTGTGTGACTAGATGTGACATGGTATGTGGTGCATCCGTGTGTGACTAGGGGTGACATGGCAAGTGGTGCATCAGTGTGTGACTAGGGGTGACATAGTAAGTGGTACATCAGTGTGTGACTAGAGGTGACATGGTAAGTGGTGCATCACTGTGTGACTAGGGGTGACATGGTAAGTGGTGCATTAGTGTGTGACTAGAGGTGACATGGTAAGTGGTGCATCAGTGTGTGAGTAGAGCTGACATGGTAAGTGGTGCATCAGTGTGTGACTAGGGGTGACATGGTAAGGGGTGCATCAGTATGTGACTAGGGATGACATGGTAAGTGGTGCATCAGTGTGTGACTAGAGGTGAGATGGTAAGTGGTGCATCAGTGTGTGACTAGATGTGACATGGTATGTGGTGCATCCGTGTGTGACTAGGGGTGACATGGCAAGTGGTGCATCAGTGTGTGACTAGGGGTGACATGGTAAGTGGTGCATCAGTGTGTGAGGAGTAGGGATGACATGGTAAGTGGTGCATCAGTGTGTGACTAGATGTGACATGGTATGTGGTGCATCCGTGTGTGACTAGGGGTGACATGGCAAGTGGTGCATCAGTGTGTGACTAGGGGTGACATGGTAAGTGGTGCATCAGTGAGTGACTAGGGGTGACATGGTAAGTAGTGCATCAGTGTGTGACTAGATGTGACATGGTAAGTGGTGCATCAGTGAGTGACTAGGAGTGACATGGTAAGTGGTGCATCAGTGTGTGACTAGGGGTGACATGGTAAGTAGTGCATCAGTATGTGACTAGATGTGACATGGTAAGTGGTGCATCAGTGTGTGACTAGGACTGACATGGTAAGTGGTGCATCAGTGTGTGACTAGGGGTGACATGGTAAGTGGTGCATCAGTGTGTGACTAGGGGTGACATGGTAAGGGGTGCATCAGTATGTGACTAGGGATGACATGGTAAGTGGTGCATCAGTGTGTGACTAGAGGTGAGATGGTAAGTGGTGCATCAGTGTGTGAGGAGTAGGGATGACATGGTAAGTGGTGCATCAGTATGTGACTAGGAGTGACATAGTAAGTGGTGCATCAGTGTGTGACTAGATGTGACATGGTATGTGGTGCATCCGTGTGTGACTAGGGGTGACATGGTAAGGAGTGCATCAGTGTGTGACTAGGGGTGACATGGTAAGGAGTGCATCAGTGTGTGACTAGGGGTGACATGGTAAGTGGTGCATCAGTGTGTGACATGGTAAGTGGTGCATCAGTGTGTGACTAGGGGTGACATGGTAAGGAGTGCATCAGTGTGTGACTAGGGGTGACATGGTAAGGAGTGCATCAGTGTGTGACTAGGGGTGACATGGTAAGTGGTGCATCAGTGTGTGACATGGTAAGTGGTGCATCAGTGTGTGACTAGGGGTGTCATGGTAAGTGGTGCATCAGTATGTGACTAGGGATGACATGGTAAGTGGTGCATCAGGGTGTGACTAGGGGTGACATGGTAAGTGGTGCATCAGTGGGTGTGCCTAGGAGGGACATGGTAAGGGGTGCATCAGTGTGTGTGACTAGAGATTACATGGTAAGTCGTGCATCACTGTGTGACTAGGGGTGACATGGTAAGTGGTGCATCAGTGTGTGACTAGAGATTACATGGTAAGTCGTGCATCACTGTGTGACTAGGGGTGACATGGTAAGTGGTGCATCAGTGTGTGACTAGGGGTGACATAGTAAGTGGTGCATCAGTGTGTGACTAGGGGTGACATGGTAAGTGGTGCATCAGTGTGTGACTAGGGGTGACATGGTAAGTGGTGCATCAGTGTGTGACTAGAGGTGACATGGTAAGTGGTGCATCAGTGTGTGACTAGGGGTGACATGGTAAGTGGTGCATCAGTGTGTGACTAGGGGTGACATGGTAAGTGGTGCATCAGTGTGTGACTAGATGTGACATGGTAAGTGGTGCATCAGTGTGTGACTAGGAGTGACATGGTAAGTGGTGCATCAGTGAGTGACTAGGAGTGACATGGTAAGTGGTGCATCAGTGAGTGACTAGGGGTGACATGGTAAGGAGTGCATCAGTGTGTGACTAGATGTGACATGGTAAGTGGTTTATCAGTGTGTGACTAGGGGTGACATGGTAAGTGGTGCATCAGTGAGTGACTAGGGGTGACATGGTAAGTGGTGCATCAGTGAGTGACTAGGGGTGACATGGTAAGTGGTGCATCAGTGAGTGACTAGGGGTGACATGGTAAGGAGTGCATCAGTGTGTGACTAGATGTGACATGGTAAGTGGTTTATCAGTGTGTGACTAGGGGTGACATGGTAAGGAGTGCATCAGTGTGTGAGGAGTAGGGGTGACATGGTAAGTGGTGCATCAGTGAGTGACTAGGGGTGACATGGTAAGTGGTGCATCAGTGTGTGACTAGGGGTGACATGGTAAGGAGTGCATCAGTGTGTGAGGAGTAGGGGTGACATGGTAAGTGGTGCATCAGTGAGTGACTAGGGGTGACATGGTAAGTGGTGCATCAGTGTGTGACTAGGGGTGACATGGTAAGGAGTGCATCAGTGTGTGACTAGGGGTGACATGGTAAGTGGTGCATCAGTGAGTGACTAGGGGTGACATGGTAAGTGGTGCATCAGTGTGTGACTAGGGGTGACATGGTAAGGAGTGCATCAGTGTGTGCGGAGTAGGGATGACATGGTAAGTGGTGCATCAGTGAGTGACTAGGGGTGACATGGTAAGTGGTGCATCAGTGAGTGACTAGGGGTGACATGGTAAGTGGTGCATCAGTGTGTGACTAGGGGTGACATGGTAAGGAGTGCATCAGTGTGTGAGGAGTAGGGGTGACATGGTAAGTGGTGCATCATTGAGTGACTAGGGGTGACATGGTAAGTGGTGCATCAGTGAGTGACTAGGGGTGACATGGTAAGTGGTGCATCAGTGAGTGACTAGGGGTGACATGCGTGGGCACTCCACTTGAATCACGGACGGCGAATCGCCTCAATCACGGTGTAATTGACGGAGAGAGGCGAATTAACTCAATTGATGACGTCACACCACTATTTTACAGTGCGCAATAATGTCCCGCTCTTCTAATCCCACGTGACTCAGGCACCGCCTCACAAGAGCAGAGATGGCGAAAGTACCGCGCGCTGTGTGGTGCGTGCTCCTGTGTGTTCTGCAGGTAAGTTCCGAGACTAATTACTGTCTTATTATCCCTATATGATCTAATACACCCTGTAATACCGCAACTACTTACCGTCTTATTATCCCTATATGATCTAATACACCTGTAATACCGCAACTACTTACCGTCTTATTATCCCTATATGATCTAATACACCTGTAATACCGCAACTACTTACTGTCTTATTATCCCTGTATGATCTAATACACCTGTAATACCGCAACTACTTACTGTCTTATTATCCCTGTATGATCTAATACACCTGTAATACTGCAACTACTTACTGTCTTATTATCCCTGTATGATCTAATACACCCTGTAATACTGCAACTACTTACTGTCTTATTATCCCTATATGATCTAATACACCCTGTAATACTGCAACTACTTACTGTCTTATTATCCCTGTATGATCTAATACACCCTGTAATACTGCAACTACTTACTGTCTTATTATCCCTGTATGATCTAGTACACCTGTAATACTGCAACTACTTACTGTCTTATTATCCCTATATGATCTAATACACCCTGTAATACTGCAACTACTTACCGTCTTATTATCCCTATATGATCTAATACACCTGTAATGCTGCAACTACTTACTGTCTTATTATCCCTATATGATCTAATACACCCTGTAATACCGCAACTACTTACTGTCTTATTATCCCTATATGATCTAATACACCTGTAATACCGCAACTACTTACTGTCTTATTATCCCTGTATGATCTAATACACCTGTAATACTGCAACTACTTACTGTCTTATTATCCCTATATGAATACACCTGTAATACCGCAACTACTTACTGTCTTATTATCCCTATATGATCTAATACACCCTGTAATACCGCAACTACTTACTGTCTTATTATCCCTGTATGATCTAATACACCCTGTAATACTGCAACTACTTACTGTCTTATTATCTCTATATGATCTAATACACCTGTAATACTGCAACTACTTACTGTCTTATTATCCCTATATGATCTAATACACCTGTAATACTGCAACTACTTACTGTCTTATTATCTCTATATGATCTAATACACCTGTAATACTGCAACTACTTACTGTCTTATTATCCCTATATGATCTAATACACCCTGTAATACCGCAACTACTTACTGTCTTAGTATCCCTATATGATCTAATACACCTGTAATACTGCAACTACTTACTGTCTTATTATCCCTATATGATCTAATACACCCTGTAATACCGCAACTACTTACTGTCTTATTATCCCTGTATGATCTAGTACACCTGTAATACTGCAACTACTTACTGTCTTATTATCCCTATATGATCTAATACACCTGTAATACTGCAACTACTTACTGTCTTATTATCCCTATATGATCTAATACACCTGTAATACTGCAACTACTTACTGTCTTATTATCCCTGTATGATCTAGTACACCTGTAATACCGCAACTACTTACTGTCTTATTATCCCTATATGATCTAATACACCCTGTAATACCGCAACTACTTACTGTCTTATTATCCCTGTATGATCTAATACACCCTGTAATACTGCAACTACTTACTGTCTTATTATCCCTGTATGATCTAATACACCCTGTAATACTGCAACTACTTACTGTCTTATTATCTCTATATGATCTAATACACCTGTAATACTGCAACTACTTACTGTCTTATTATCCCTGTATGATCTAATACACCTGTAATACTGCAACTACTTACTGTCTTATTATCCCTATATGATCTAATACACCTGTAATACTGCAACTACTTACTGTCTTATTATCCCTATATGATCTAATACACCTGTAATACTGCAACTACTTACTGTCTTATTATCCCTATATGATCTAATACACCCTGTAATACCGCAACTACTTACTGTCTTAGTATCCCTATATGATCTAATACACCTGTAATACTGCAACTACTTACTGTCTTATTATCCCTATATGATCTAATACACCCTGTAATACCGCAACTACTTACTGTCTTATTATCCCTGTATGATCTAGTACACCTGTAATACTGCAACTACTTACTGTCTTATTATCCCTATATGATCTAATACACCTGTAATACTGCAACTACTTACTGTCTTATTATCCCTATATGATCTAATACACCTGTAATACTGCAACTACTTACTGTCTTATTATCCCTGTATGATCTAGTACACCTGTAATACCGCAACTACTTACTGTCTTATTATCCCTATATGATCTAATACACCCTGTAATACCGCAACTACTTACTGTCTTATTATCCCTGTATGATCTAATACACCCTGTAATACTGCAACTACTTACTGTCTTATTATCCCTGTATGATCTAATACACCTGTAATACTGCAACTACTTACTGTCTTATTATCCCTATATGATCTAATACACCTGTAATACTGCAACTACTTACTGTCTTATTATCCCTGTATGATCTAATACACCTGTAATACCGCAACTACTTATTGTCTTATTATCCCTATATGATCTAATACACCTGTAATACTGCAACTACTTACTGTCTTATTATCCCTATATGATCTAATACACCTGTAATACTGCAACTACTTACTGTCTTATTATCCCTGTATGATCTAGTACACCTGTAATACCGCAACTACTTACTGTCTTATTATCCCTATATGATCTAATACACCCTGTAATACCGCAACTACTTACTGTCTTATTATCCCTGTATGATCTAATACACCCTGTAATACTGCAACTACTTACTGTCTTATTATCCCTGTATGATCTAATACACCTGTAATACTGCAACTACTTACTGTCTTATTATCCCTGTATGATCTAATACACCTGTAATACTGCAACTACTTACTGTCTTATTATCCCTATATGATCTAATACACCTGTAATACTGCAACTACTTACTGTCTTATTATCCCTGTATGATCTAATACACCTGTAATACCGCAACTACTTACTGTCTTATTATCCCTATATGATCTAATACACCTGTAATACTGCAACTACTTACTGTCTTATTATCCCTATATGATCTAATACACCCTGTAATACCGCAACTACTTACTGTCTTATTATCCCTATATGATCTAATACACCTGTAATGCTGCAACTACTCACTGTCTTATCCCTATATGATCTAATACACCTGTAATACTGCAACTACTTACTGTCTTATTATCCCTATATGATCTAATACACCTGTAATACTGCAACTACTTACTGTCTTATTATCCCTATATGATCTAATACACCCTGTAATACCGCAACTACTTACTGTCTTATTATCCCTGTATGATCTAATACACCTGTAATACTGCAACTACTTACTGTCTTATTATCCCTATATGATCTAATACACCTGTAATACCGCAACTACTTACTGTCTTATTATCCCTGTATGATCTAGTACACCTGTAATACTGCAACTACTTACTGTCTTATTATCCCTATATGATCTAATACACCTGTAATACTGCAACTACTTACCGTCTTATTATCCCTGTATGATCTAATACACCCTGTAATACTGCAACTACTTACTGTCTTATTATCCCTATATGATCTAATACACCCTGTAATACCGCAACTACTTATTGTCTTATTATCCCTGTATGATCTAATACACCCTGTAATACTGCAACTACTTACTGTCTTATTATCCCTGTATGATCTAATACACCTGTAATACCGCAACTACTTACTGTCTTATTATCCCTATATGATCTAATACACCCTGTAATACTGCAACTACTTACTGTCTTATTATCCCTATATGATCTAATACACCCTGTAATACTGCAACTACTTACTGTCTTATTATCCCTATATGATCTAATACACCCTGTAATACTGCAACTACTTACTGTCTTATTATCCCTGTATGATCTAATACACCTGTAATACTGCAACTACTTACTGTCTTATTATCCCTATATGATCTAATACACCCTGTAATACTGCAACTACTTACTGTCTTATTATCCCTATATGATCTAATACACCTGTAATGCTGCAACTACTTACTGTCTTATTATCCCTGTATGATCTAATACACCTGTAATACCGCAACTACTTACTGTCTTATTATCCCTGTATGATCTAATACACCCTGTAATACTGCAACTACTTACTGTCTTATTATCCCTATATGATCTAATACACCTGTAATACTGCAACTACTTACTGTCTTATTATCCCTGTATGATCTAGTACACCTGTAATACCGCAACTACTTACTGTCTTATTATCCCTATATGATCTAATACACCCTGTAATACCGCAACTACTTACTGTCTTATTATCCCTGTATGATCTAATACACCCTGTAATACTGCAACTACTTACTGTCTTATTATCCCTGTATGATCTAATACACCTGTAATACTGCAACTACTTACTGTCTTATTATCCCTATATGATCTAATACACCTGTAATACTGCAACTACTTACTGTCTTATTATCCCTGTATGATCTAATACACCTGTAATACCGCAACTACTTATTGTCTTATTATCCCTATATGATCTAATACACCTGTAATACTGCAACTACTTACTGTCTTATTATCCCTATATGATCTAATACACCTGTAATACTGCAACTACTTACTGTCTTATTATCCCTGTATGATCTAGTACACCTGTAATACCGCAACTACTTACTGTCTTATTATCCCTATATGATCTAATACACCCTGTAATACCGCAACTACTTACTGTCTTATTATCCCTGTATGATCTAATACACCCTGTAATACTGCAACTACTTACTGTCTTATTATCCCTGTATGATCTAATACACCTGTAATACTGCAACTACTTACTGTCTTATTATCCCTGTATGATCTAATACACCTGTAATACTGCAACTACTTACTGTCTTATTATCCCTATATGATCTAATACACCTGTAATACTGCAACTACTTACTGTCTTATTATCCCTGTATGATCTAATACACCTGTAATACTGCAACTACTTACTGTCTTATTATCCCTATATGATCTAATACACCTGTAATACTGCAACTACTTACTGTCTTATTATCCCTATATGATCTAATACACCCTGTAATACCGCAACTACTTACTGTCTTATTATCCCTATATGATCTAATACACCTGTAATGCTGCAACTACTCACTGTCTTATCCCTATATGATCTAATACACCTGTAATACTGCAACTACTTACTGTCTTATTATCCCTATATGATCTAATACACCTGTAATACTGCAACTACTTACTGTCTTATTATCCCTATATGATCTAATACACCCTGTAATACCGCAACTACTTACTGTCTTATTATCCCTGTATGATCTAATACACCTGTAATACTGCAACTACTTACTGTCTTATTATCCCTATATGATCTAATACACCTGTAATACCGCAACTACTTACTGTCTTATTATCCCTGTATGATCTAGTACACCTGTAATACTGCAACTACTTACTGTCTTATTATCCCTATATGATCTAATACACCTGTAATACTGCAACTACTTACCGTCTTATTATCCCTGTATGATCTAATACACCCTGTAATACTGCAACTACTTACTGTCTTATTATCCCTATATGATCTAATACACCCTGTAATACCGCAACTACTTATTGTCTTATTATCCCTGTATGATCTAATACACCCTGTAATACTGCAACTACTTACTGTCTTATTATCCCTGTATGATCTAATACACCTGTAATACCGCAACTACTTACTGTCTTATTATCCCTATATGATCTAATACACCCTGTAATACTGCAACTACTTACTGTCTTATTATCCCTATATGATCTAATACACCCTGTAATACTGCAACTACTTACTGTCTTATTATCCCTATATGATCTAATACACCCTGTAATACTGCAACTACTTACTGTCTTATTATCCCTGTATGATCTAATACACCTGTAATACTGCAACTACTTACTGTCTTATTATCCCTATATGATCTAATACACCCTGTAATACTGCAACTATTTACCGTCTTATTATCCCTATATGATCTAATACACCTGTAATGCTGCAACTACTTACTGTCTTATTATCCCTGTATGATCTAATACACCTGTAATACCGCAACTACTTACTGTCTTATTATCCCTGTATGATCTAATACACCCTGTAATACTGCAACTACTTACTGTCTTATTATCCCTATATGATCTAATACACCTGTAATACCGCAACTACTTACTGTCTTATTATCCCTATATGATCTAATACACCTGTAATACCGCAACTACTTACTGTCTTATTATCCCTGTATGATCTAATACACCTGTAATGCTGCAACTACTTACTGTCTTATTATCCCTATATGATCTAATACACCTGTAATACCGCAACTACTTACTGTCTTATTATCCCTGTATGACCTAATACACCTGTAATGCTGCAACTACTTACTGTCTTATTATCCCTATATGATCTAATACACCTGTAATACTGCAACTACTTACTGTCTTATTATCCCTATATGATCTAATACACCTGTAATACCGCAACTACTTACTGTCTTATTATCCCTATATGATCTAATTATACACCTGTAATACTGCAACTACTTACCGTCTTATTATCCCTATATGATCTAATACACCCTGTAATACTGCAACTACTTACTGTCTTATTATCCCTATATGATCTAATACACCCTGTAATACCGCAACTACTTACTGTCTTAGTATCCCTGTATGATCTAATACACATGTAATACTGCAACTACTTACTGTCTTATTATCCCTATATGATCTAATACACCTGTAATACTGCAACTACTTACCGTCTTATTATCCCTATATGATCTAATACACCTGTAATGCTGCGACTACTTACTGTCTTATTATCCCTATATGATCTAATACACCTGTAATACTGCAACTACTTACTGTCTTATTATCCCTATATGATCTAATACACCTGTAATGCTGCAACTACTTACTGTCTTATTATCTCTATATGATCTAATACACCCTGTAATACTGCAACTACTTACTGTCTTATTATCCCTATATGATCTAATACACCCTGTAATACTGCAACTACTTACTGTCTTATTATCCCTGTATGATCTAATACACCTGTAATACTGCAACTACTTACTGTCTTATTATCCCTATATGATCTAATACACCTGTAATACTGCAACTACTTACTGTCTTATTATCCCTATATGAATACACCTGTAATACTGCAACTACTTACTGTCTTATTATCCCTATATGATCTAATACACCTGTAATACTGCAACTACTTACTGTCTTATTATCCCTATATGATCTAATACACCTGTAATACTGCAACTACTTACTGTCTTATTATCCCTGTATGATCTAATACACCTGTAATACTGCAACTACTTACTGTCTTATTATCCCTATATGATCTAATACACCTGTAATACTGCAACTACTTACTGTCTTATTATCCCTATATGAATACACCCTGTAATACCGCAACTACTTACTGTCTTATTATCCCTATATGAATACACCCTGTAATACTGCAACTACTTACTGTCTTATTATCCCTATATGAATACACCCTGTAATACACGACAAGGAAGTTGGTTTCTTATTCAAGCTGTTTCTTATTCGTGAAATTCTGTTTCTTATTCATTTTGTCAGACTGCTTTAAATTGACTTTAAAATAAAAATATAGGTTTTATTTAAATAATAATATGATTCATATAATGTAGTTACACAGAGGTGGAATCCCTTTATACAACAATTGAATATACAAACTTGAAAAAAGGGCATACGTTGGCACCAATACAAATAGTACTATTTTGAATAAGTAACAGATATTTTCAAAGGGTTAATAACCATTGGGCCACTGATTTCACTATGAATATATACAGGGTAGATCTTCCTCCATGACATGCAATTGTTTTTAGCCTGGCCCAATGGTGTTTTGGGCACAGCAATTGATGCCACACTGGCATAGGTGCTCTAATTTTCATTTTTGAATAAGTAAATCATATTTTCAAAGGGTTAATGACCATTGGGCCACTTATTTTACTATGAATATATATAGGGTAGACACCCCTCCATGACATGCATTTGTTTTTAACTGGGCCCAATGGTGTTTTGGGCACAGAAATTGATGGCAACACTGGCATTTGTGCTGTAATTACCATTTTTGAATAAGTAACAGATATTTTCAAAGGGTTAATCACCATTGGGCCACTGATTTCACTATGAATATATACAGGGTAGATCCCCCTCCATGCCATGCAATTGTTTTTAGCCTGGCCCAATTGGTGTTTTGGGCACAGACATTGATGCGAACACTGGCATAGGTGCTCTAATTATCATTTTTTAATAAGTAACAGATATTTTCAAAGGGTTAATAACCATTGGCCCACTGATTTCACTATGAATATATACCCTGTATATACTCATAGTGAAATCAGTGACCCAATGGTTATTAACCCTTTGAAAATATCTGTTACTTATTTAAAAGTGAGAATATGTCACCTATGCCAGGGTTGGCATCAATTTCTGTGCCATAAACACCATTGGGTGAGGCTAAAAACAATTGCATGGCATGGAGGGGATCTACCCTGTATATATTCATAGTGAAATTAGTGGTCATTGGTTATTAACCCTTTGAAAACATTGGTTACTTATTCAAAAATAAGAATTATGTCACCTATGCCAGGGTTGGCATCAATTTCTGTGCCAAAAACCCCATTGGGCCAGGCTAAAAACAATTGCATGGCATGGAGGGGGGATCTACCCTGTATATATATTTATAGTGGAATCAGTGGCCCAATGGTTATTAACCCTTTGAAAATATCTGTTACTTATTCAAAAATAAGAATTAGAGCACATATGCCAGTGTTGTCATCAATTTCTGTGCCTAAAACACCATTGGGCCAGGCTAAAAACAATTGCATGTCATGGAGGGAGATCTAACCTGTATATATTCATAGTGAAATCAGTGGCCCAATGGTTATTAACCCTTTGAAAATATCTGTTACTTATTCAAAAATGAGAATTATGTTACCTATGCCACGGTTTGCATCAATTTCTGTGCCAAAAACACCATTGGGCCAGGCTAAAAACAATTGCATGGCATGGAGGGGTGTCTACCCTGTATATGTGCATAGTGAAATCAGTGGCCCAATGGTTATTAACTCTTTGAAAATATCTGTTACTTATTCAAAATAGTAATATTTGTATTGGTGCCAACGTATGCCCTTTTTTCAAGTTTGTATATTCAATTGTTGTATAAAGGGATTCCACCTCTGTGTAACTACATTATATGCATCATATTATTATTTAAATAAAATCTATATTTTTATTTTAAAGTCAATTTAAAGCAGTCTGACAAAAAAAAATTAATAAGAAACCAACTTCCATGAATAAGAAACAGAATTTCACGAATAAGAAACAGCTTGAATAAGAAACCAACTTCCTTGTCGTCTGTAATACTGCAACTACTTACTGTCTTATTATCCCTATATGATCTAATACACCCTGTAATACCGCAACTACTTACTGTCTTATTATCCCTATATGATCTAATACACCCTGTAATGCTGGCTGCAACTACTTACTGTCTTATTATCCCTATATGATCTAATACACCTGTAATACTGCAACTACTTACTGTCTTATTATCCCTATATGATCTAATACACCCTGTAATACTGCAACTACTTACTGTCTTATTATCCCTATATGATCTAATACACCCTGTAATACCGCAACTACTTACTGTCTTATTATCCCTGTATGATCTAATTATACACCTGTAATACCGCAACTACTTACTGTCTTATTATCCCTATATGATCTAATTATACACCTGTAATACCGCAACTACTTACTGTCTTATTATCCCTGTATGATCTAATACACCTGTAATACTGCAACTACTTACTGTCTTATTATCTCTATATGAATACACCTGTAATACTGCAACTACTTACTGTCTTATTATCCCTATATGATCTAATACACCTGTAATACTGCAACTACTTACTGTCTTATTATCCCTATATGATCTAATACACCCTGTAATACCGCAACTACTTACTGTCTTATTATCCCTATATGATCTAATACACCTGTAATGCTGCAACTACTTACTGTCTTATTATCCCCGTATGATCTAATACACCTGTAATACTGCAACTACTTACTGTCTTATTATCCCTATATGATCTAGTACACCTGTAATACTGCAACTACTTACTGTCTTATTATCCCTGTATGATCTAATACACCTGTAATACTGCAACTACTTACTGTCTTATTATCTCTATACAGGGAGTGCAGAATTATTAGGCAAATGAGTATTTTGACCACATCATCCTCTTTATGCATGTTGTCTTACTCCAAGCTGTATAGGCTCGAAAGCCTACTACCAATTAAGCATATTAGGTGATGTGCATCTCTGTAATGAGAAGGGGTGTGGTCTAATGACATCAACACCCTATATCAGGTGTGCATAATTATTAGGCAACTTCCTTTCCTTTGGCAAAATGGGTCAAAAGAAGGACTTGACAGGCTCAGAAAAGTCAAAAATAGTGAGATATCTTGCAGAGGGATGCAGCACTCTTAAAATTGCAAAGCTTCTGAAGCGTGATTATCGAAAAATTAAGCGTTTCATTCAAAATAGTCAACAGGGTCACAAGAAGCGTGTGGAAAAACCAAGGCGCAAAATAACTGTCCATGAACTGAGAAAAGTCAAGCGTGCAGCTGCCAAGATGCCACTTGCCACCAGTTTGGCCATTTTTCAGAGCTGCAACATCACTGGAGTGCCCAAAAGCACAAGGTGTGCAATACTCAGAGACATGGCCAAGGTAAGAAAGGCTGAAAGACGACCACCACTGAACAAGACACACAAGCTGAAACGTCAAGACTGGGCCAATAAATATCTCAAGACTGATTTTTCTAAGGTTTTATGGACTGATGAAATGAGAGTGAGTCTTGATGGGCCAGATGGATGGGCCCGTGGCTGGATTGTAAAGGGCAGAGAGCTCCAGTCCGACTCAGATGCCAGCAAGGTGGAGGTGGAGTACTGGTTTGGGCTGGTATCATCAAAGATGAGCTTGTGGGGCCTTTTCGGGTTGAGGATGGAGTCAAGCTCAACTCCCAGTCCTACTGCCAGTTTCTGGAAGACACCTTCTTCAAGCAGTGGTACAGGAAGAAGTCTGCATCCTTCAAGAAAAACATGATTTTCATGCAGGACAATGCTCCATCACACGCGTCCAAGTACTCCACAGCGTGGCTGGCAAGAAAGGGTATAAAAGAAGAAAATCTAATGACGTGGCCTCCTTGTTCACCTGATCTGAACCCCATTGAGAACCTGTGGTCCATCATCAAATGTGAGATTTACAAGGAGGGAAAACAGTACACCTCTGTGAACAGTGTCTGGGAGGCTGTGGTTGCTGCTGCACGCAATGTTGATGGTGAACAGATCAAAACACTGACAGAATCCATGGATGGCAGGCTTTTGAGTGTCCTTGCAAAGAAAGGTGGCTATATTGGTCACTGATTTGTTTTTGTTTTGTTTTTGAATGTCAGAAATGTATATTTGTGAATGTTGAGATGTTATATTGGTTTCACTGGTAAACATAAATAATTGAAATGGGTATATATTTGTTTTTTTGTTAAGTTGCCTTATAATTATGCACAGTAATAGTCACCTGCACACACAGATATCCCCCTAAAATAGCTAAAACTAAAAACAAACTAAAAACTACTTCCAAAACTATTCAGCTTTGATATTAATGAGTTTTTTGGGTTCATTGAGAACATGGTTGTTGTTCAATAATAAAATTAATCCTCCAAAATACAACTTGCCTAATAATTCTGCACTCCATGTATGATCTAATACACCTGTAATGCTGCAACTACTTACTGTCTTATTATCCCTATATGATCTAATACACCCTGTAATACCGCAACTACTTACTGTCTTATTATCCCTGTATGATCTAATACACCTGTAATACTGCAACTACTTACTGTCTTATTATTTCTATATGATCTAATACACCTGTAATGCTGCAACTACTTACTGTCTTATTATCCCTATATGATCTAATACACCCTGTAATACTGCAACTACTTACTGTCTTAGTATCCCTGTATGATCTAATACACATGTAATACTGCAACTACTTACTGTCTTATTATTCCTATATGATCTAATACACCTGTAATACCGCAACTACTTACTGTCTTATTATCCCTGTATGATCTAATACACCTGTAATACTGCAACTACTTACTGTCTTATTATCCCTATATGATCTAATACACCCTGTAATACCGCAACTACTTACTGTCTTATTATCCCTATATGATCTAATACACCTGTAATACTGCAACTACTTACTGTCTTATTATCCCTATATGATCTAATACACCCTGTAATACTGCAACTACTTACTGTCTTATTATCCCTGTATGATCTAATACACCTGTAATACTGCAACTACTTACTGTCTTATTATCCCTATATGATCTAATACACCCTGTAATACCGCAACTACTTACTGTCTTATTATCCCTGTATGATCTAGTACACCTGTAATACTGCAACTACTTACTGTCTTATTATCCCTATATGATCTAATACACCTGTAATACCGCAACTACTTACTGTCTTATTATCCCTGTATGATCTAGTACACCTGTAATACCGCATCTACTTACTGTCTTATTATCCCTATATGATCTAATACACCCTGTAATACTGCAACTACTTACTGTCTTATTATCCCTGTATGATCTAATACACCTGTAATACTGCAACTACTTACTGTCTTATTATCCCTATATGATCTAATACACCTGTAATACCGCAACTACTTACTGTCTTATTATCCCTGTATGATCTAGTACACCTGTAATACCGCAACTACTTACTGTCTTATTATCCCTATATGATCTAATACACCTGTAATACTGCAACTACTTACTGTCTTATTATCCCTATATGATCTAATACACCTGTAATACTGCAACTACTTACTGTCTTATTATCCCTATATGATCTAATACACCTGTAATACTGCAACTACTTACTGTCTTATTATCCCTATATGATCTAATACACCCTGTAATACTGCAACTACTTACTGTCTTATTATCCCTATATGATCTAATACACCTGTAATACCGCAACTACTTACTGTCTTATTATCCCTGTATGATCTAATACACCTGTAATACCGCAACTACTTACTGTCTTATTATCCCTATATGATCTAATACACCCTGTAATACCGCAACTACTTACTGTCTTATTATCCCTATATGATTTAATACACCCTGTAATACCGCAACTACTTACTGTCTTATTATCCCTGTATGATCTAATACACCTGTAATACTGCAACTACTTACTGTCTTATTATCCCTATATGATCTAATACACCTGTAATACTGCAACTACTTACTGTCTTATTATCCCTATATGATCTAATACACCCTGTAATACCGCAACTACTTACTGTCTTATTATCCCTGGATGATCTAGTACACCTGTAATACCGCAACTACTTACTGTCTTATTATCCCTGTATGATCTAGTACACCTGTAATACCGCAACTACTTACTGTCTTATTATCCCTATATGATCTAATACACCCTGTAATACCGCAACTACTTACTGTCTTATTATCCCTATATGATCTAATACACCTGTAATACTGCAACTACTTACTGTCTTATTATCCCTATATGATCTAATACACCCTGTAATACTGCAACTACTTACTGTCTTATTATCCCTGTATGATCTAATACACCTGTAATACTGCAACTACTTACTGTCTTATTATCCCTATATGATCTAATACACCTGTAATACTGCAACTACTTACTGTCTTATTATCCCTATATGATCTAATACACCCTGTAATACCGCAACTACTTACTGTCTTATTATCCCTGTATGATCTAGTACACCTGTAATACCACAACTACTTACTGTCTTATTATCCCTATATGATCTAATACACCTGTAATACCGCAACTACTTACTGTCTTATTATCCCTGTATGATCTAATACACCTGTAATACCGCAACTACTTACTGTCTTATTATCCCTATATGATCTAATAGACCTGTAATACTGCAACTACTTACTGTCTTATTATCCCTATATGATCTAATACACCCTGTAATACTGCAACTACTTACTGTCTTATTATCCCTGTATGATCTAATACACCTGTAATACTGCAACTACTTACTGTCTTATTATCCCTATATGATCTAATACACCTGTAATACTGCAACTACTTACTGTCTTATTATCCCTATATGATCTAATACACCCTGTAATACCGCAACTACTTACTGTCTTATTATCCCTATATGATTTAATACACCCTGTAATACCGCAACTACTTACTGTCTTATTATCCCTGTATGATCTAATACACCTGTAATACTGCAACTACTTACTGTCTTATTATCCCTATATGATCTAATACACCTGTAATACTGCAACTACTTACTGTCTTATTATCCCTATATGATCTAATACACCCTGTAATACCGCAACTACTTACTGTCTTATTATCCCTGTATGATCTAGTACACCTGTAATACCGCAACTACTTACTGTCTTATTATCCCTGTATGATCTAGTACACCTGTAATACCGCAACTACTTACTGTCTTATTATCCCTATATGATCTAATACACCCTGTAATACCGCAACTACTTACTGTCTTATTATCCCTATATGATCTAATACACCTGTAATACTGCAACTACTTACTGTCTTATTATCCCTATATGATCTAATACACCCTGTAATACTGCAACTACTTACTGTCTTATTATCCCTGTATGATCTAATACACCTGTAATACTGCAACTACTTACTGTCTTATTATCCCTATATGATCTAATACACCTGTAATACTGCAACTACTTACTGTCTTATTATCCCTATATGATCTAATACACCCTGTAATACCGCAACTACTTACTGTCTTATTATCCCTGTATGATCTAGTACACCTGTAATACCACAACTACTTACTGTCTTATTATCCCTATATGATCTAATACACCTGTAATACCGCAACTACTTACTGTCTTATTATCCCTGTATGATCTAATACACCTGTAATACCGCAACTACTTACTGTCTTATTATCCCTATATGATCTAATAGACCTGTAATACTGCAACTACTTACTGTCTTATTATCCCTATATGATCTAATACACCCTGTAATACTGCAACTACTTACTGTCTTATTATCCCTGTATGATCTAATACACCTGTAATACTGCAACTACTTACTGTCTTATTATCCCTATATGATCTAATACACCTGTAATACTGCAACTACTTACTGTCTTATTATCCCTATATGATCTAATACACCCTGTAATACCGCAACTACTTACTGTCTTATTATCCCTGTATGATCTAGTACACCTGTAATACCACAACTACTTACTGTCTTATTATCCCTATATGATCTAATACACCTGTAATACCGCAACTACTTACTGTCTTATTATCCCTGTATGATCTAATACACCTGTAATGCTGCAACTACTTACTGTCTTATCCCTATATGATCTAATACACCCTGTAATACCGCAACTACTTACTGTCTTATTATCCCAGTATGATCTAGTACACCTGTAATACCGCAACTACTTACTGTCTTATTATCTCTATATGATCTAATACACCTGTAATACTGCAACTACTTACTATTTTTTTTTTTAATTACTGACAGGCAGGCACCCCTCACTGCAAGGCGCCTGTAGGCACATGCCTACTGTGCCTAATGGGAAATCCGTCCCTGAATGCAGCAACTACTTACTGTCTTATTATCCCTATATGATCTAATACACCTGTAATACCGCAACTACTTACTGTCTTATTATCCCTGTATGATCTAATACACCTGTAATACTGCAACTACTTACTGTCTTATTATCCCTATATGATCTAATACACCCTGTAATGCTGGCTGCAATTACTTACTGTCTTATTATCCCTATATGATCTAATACACCTGTAATACTGCAACTACTTACTGTCTTATTATCCCTATATGATCTAATACACCCTGTAATACTGCAACTACTTACTGTCTTATTATCCCTATATGATCTAATACACCTGTAATACTGCAACTACTTACTGTCTTATTATCCCTATATGATCTAATACACCCTGTAATACCGCAACTACTTACTGTCTTATTATCCCTATATGATCTAATACACCTGTAATACTGCAACTACTTACTGTCTTATTATCCCTATATGATCTAATACACCCTGTAATACCGCAACTACTTACTGTCTTATTATCCCTGTATGATCTAATACACCTGTAATACTGCAACTACTTACTGTCTTATTATCCCTATATGATCTAATACACCCTGTAATACTGCAACTACTTACTGTCTTATTATCCCTATATGATCTAATACACCCTGTAATACTGCAACTACTTACTGTCTTATTATCCCTATATGATCTAATACACCTGTAATACTGCAACTACTTACTGTCTTATTATCCCTATATGATCTAATACACCTGTAATACTGCAACTACTTACTGTCTTATTATCCCTGTATGATCTAATACACCTGTAATACTGCAACTACTTACTGTCTTATTATCCCTATATGATCTAATACACCTGTAATACTGCAACTACTTACTGTCTTATTATCTCTATATGATCTAATACACCTGTAATACTGCAACTACTTACTGTCTTATTATCCCTGTATGATCTAATACACCCTGTAATACCGCAACTACTTACTGTCTTATTATCCCTATATGATCTAATACACCCTGTAATACCGCAACTACTTACTGTCTTATTATCCCTGTATGATCTAATACACCTGTAATACTGCAACTACTTACTGTCTTATTATCCCTGTATGATCTAATACACCTGTAATACCGCAACTACTTACTGTCTTATTATCCCTGTATGATCTAATACACCTGTAATACTGCAACTACTTACTGTCTTATTATCCCTATATGATCTAATACACCCTGTAATACCGCAACTACTTACTGTCTTATTATCCCTATATGATCTAATACACCTGTAATACTGCAACTACTTACTGTCTTATTATCCCTGTATGATCTAATACACCTGTAATACTGCAACTACTTACTGTCTTATTATCCCTATATGATCTAATACACCTGTAATACTGCAACTACTTACTGTCTTATTATCCCTATATGATCTAATACACCCTGTAATACCGCAACTACTTACTGTCTTATTATCCCTATATGATCTAATACACCTGTAATACTGCAACTACTTACTGTCTTATTATCCCTGTATGATCTAATACACCCTGTAATACTGCAACTTCTTACTGTCTTATTATCCCTATATGATCTAATACACCTGTAATACCGCAACTACTTACTGATTTATAATTCCTATATGATCTAATACACCCTGTAATACCGCAACTACTTACTGTCTTATTATCCCTATATGATCTAATACACCTGTAATACTGCAACTACTTACTGTCTCATTATCCCTATATGATCTTACACCTGTAATACTGCAACTATTTACTGTCTTATTATCCCTATATGATCTAATACTCCCTGTAATACTGCAACTACTCACTGTCTTATCCCTATATGATCTAATACACCTGTAATACAGCAACTACTTACTGTCTTATTATCCCTATATGATCTAATACACCTGTAATACTGCAACTACTTACCGTCTTATTATCCCTATATGATCTAATACACCTGTAATACTGCAACTACTTACTGTCTTAGTATCCCTGTATGATCTAATACACCCTGTAATGCAGCAACTACTTACTGTCTTATTATCCCTATATGATCTAATACACCCTGTAATACCGCAACTACTTACTGTCTTATTATCCCTATATGATCTAATACACCTGTAATAATGCAACTACTTACTGTCTTATTATCCCTGTATGATCTAATGCACCTGTAATACTGCAACTACTTACTGTATTATCCCTACTAGTCCTAAAGCCCGTGTACACAGGCCATTTTTTTGCAGTACAGTGGTCCCACCCCTTGCTCTCCCTCTATATTCCCTCTCTTTTGCTCTCTCTTTCTCCCCTCTCTTTTGCTCTCTCTTTCTCCCTTCTCTTTTGCTCTCTCCCCCCTCTCTTTTGCTCTCTCTCTCCCCTCTTTTGCTCTCTTTTCCCCCTCTCTTTTGCTCTCTCCCCCCCTCTCTTTTGCTTTCTCTCTCCCTCTCTTTTACTGTCTCTCTCCATCTCTTTTGCTCTCTCTCTCCCTCTCTTTTGCTCTCTCCCCCCCCTCTTTTTATCTCTCTCCCCTATCTTTTGCTCTCTCTTTCTCCCCTCTCTTTTGCTCTCTCCCCCTCTCTTTTGCTCTCTCCCCCCTCTCTTTTGCTGTCTCTCTCCCTCTCTTTTGCTCTCTCTCTCCCC
Source organism: Bombina bombina (assembly GCF_027579735.1). Taxonomy (NCBI): domain Eukaryota; kingdom Metazoa; phylum Chordata; class Amphibia; order Anura; family Bombinatoridae; genus Bombina; species Bombina bombina. The sequence continues at coordinate 469,991,031 of NC_069505.1, read as the reverse complement.
CCCCTCTCATTTGCTCTCTCTCCTCTCATTTGCTCTCCCTCTCCTCTCTTTTGCTATCTCTCTCCCTCTCTTTTGCTGTCTCTCTCCCTCTCTTTTGCTGTCTCTCTCCCCCTCTCTTTTGCGCTCTCTCCCCCTCTCTTTTGTGCTCTCTCTCTTGTGCTCTCTCCCCCTCTCTCTTTTGTGCTCTCCCCCCTCTATCTTGTGCTCTCTCCCCCTCTCTCTTTTGTTCTCTCTCCCCCCTCTCTTTTGTGCTCTGTCCCCCCTCTCTTTTGCTCACTCTGCCCCCTCTCTTTTGCTGTCTCTCCCCCCCCTCTCTTTATCCCCCCTCTTCTGCTCTCTCTATCCCCTTCTTTTTAGAGCTCTGACTCTGTCTAAATCACTCACCACTGAACTCGCCTGGCATCTGGCCCTGCCCAGCCCCACCGGTGTCACGCTCGGCCCCGTCCAGCCACGCCCACGCCACGCCCACCCTTCGGCCACGCCCACTCCACCACACGACGACAGGAGGAAGACACTGACAGAAGGCCAGGTGTGTTTGTCCTCGTGCGCAGTCTCTACTGCGCATGACAGCTTTGGACAAACACATGGCTTTTTATTATATAGGATATGATCTAATACACCCTGTAATACTGCAACTACTTATTGTCTTATTATCCCTATATGATCTAATACACCTGTAATACCGCAACTACTTACTGTCTTATTATCCCTGTATGATCTAATACACCCTGTAATACCGCAACTACTTACCGTCTTATTATCCCTATATGATCTAATACACCTGTAATACCGCAACTACTTACTGTCTTATTATCCCTATATGATCTAATACACCTGTAATACCGCAACTACTTACTGTCTTATTATCCCTATATGATCTAATACACCCTGTAATACTGCAACTACTTACTGTCTAATAAGACAGTAAGTAGTTGCGGTATTACAGGTGTATTAGATCATATAGGGATAATAAGACAGTAAGTAGTTGCAGTTTTACAGGTGTATTAGATCAAACAGGGATAATAAGACAGAAAGTAGTTGCAGTATTACAGGTGTATTAGATCATATAGAGATAATAAGACATTAAGTAGTTGCAGTATTACAGGTGTATTAGATCATATAGGGATAATAAGACAGTAAGTAGTTGCAGTATTACAGGGTGTATTAGATCATACAGGGATAATAAGACAATAAGTAGTTGCGGTATTACAGGTGTATTAGATCATATAGGAATAATAAGACAGTAAGTAGTTGCGGTATTACAGGTGTATTAGATCATATAGGGATAATAAGACAGTAAGTAGTTGCGGTATTACAGGGTGTATTAGATCATACAGGGATAATAAGACAGTAAGTAGTTACGGTATTACAGGTGTATTAGATCATATAGGGATAATAAGACAGTAAGTAGTTGCAGTATTACAGGGTGTATTAGATCATACAGGGATAATAAGACAGTAAGTAGTTGCGGTATTACAGGGTGTATTAGATCATATAGGGATAATAAGACAGTAAGTAGTTGCGGTATTACAGAGTGTATTAGATCATATAGGGATAATAAGACCGTAAGTAGTTGCAGTATTACAGGTGTATTAGATCATACAGGGATAATAAGACAGTAAGTAGTTGCGGTATTACAGGTGTATTAGATCATATAGGGATAATAAGACAGTAAGTTGTTGCAGTATTACAGGGTGTATTAGATCATATAGGGATAATAAGACAGGAAGTAGTTGCAGTATTACAGGTGTATTAGATCATATAAGGATAATAAGACAGTAAGTATTTGCAGTATTACAGGGTGTATTAGATCATACAGGGATAATAAGACAGTAAGTAGTTGCGGTATTACAGGTGTATTAGATCATATAGGGATACTGTCTTATTATCCTTATATGATCTTATAACCCTTTAATACCGCAACTACTTACTGTCTTATTATCCCTGTATGATCTAATACACCCTGTAATACTGCAACTACTTACTGTCTTATCGCTGTGTGATCTAATACACCCTGTAATACCGCAACTACTTACTGTCTTATTATCCCTGTATGATCTAATACACCCTTTAATACCGCAACTACTTACTGTCTTATTTTGTTTTTTAAGACACGATGAATCCACGGATCATCTTAATTACTAATGGGATATTCACCTCCTGGTCAGCAGGAGGAGGCAAAGAGCACCACAGCAAAGCTGTTAAATAGCTCCTCCCTTCCCTCCCACCCCAGTCATTCTCTTTGCCTACGTTAGTGAGAGGTAAAGTGAGGTGTTAGATTAGATTCTTCAATCAAGAGTTTATTTTTTTTTAAAGTAGTGCAAGATTGTGCTGCTTTGTCCTGGGGTGTAGCCATAGTCCATATCAGTCTCTTCAGTAGAGCATTGGTGGCTGTAGAGCAATGGGAACTTGTGGGACATAATTCTCAGTGCGCCTCCCATAGATTGTATGCTGGCCTGTTTGTGAAAGTCTGAGGGAGAAATACTCAGTACTTGTTGTTTCCACAGGCCAATGTGAGGGGGATGACCTTGCAAGCCGGGTGAGCTGCCTTACTGCCGGGCAGACTTCTAAGGTAAGTGCTAACTTGTATTTCCTGGGGTACATACACAGAAAAATTTGGCACTTTAATATTTACAAAAAATGGACACAAGATGACATTACCCTTAGAGAGGGTTAAGTCATAGGGCAGTTTCTGCAGGCACTGGGGACGTGGAGAAGGGGCTCTTAGGTTTATGTTTGATGCAACAGGATGGCAACTCCCAACGGCTTTATTTTAATTTAGCAGCTGATCGGGAGGTTTATTTCTTCTGTTATGTGTGATCAGTCCACGGGTCATCATTACTTCTGGGATATAACTCCTCCCCAACAGGAAATGCAAGAGGATTCACCCAGCAGAGCTGCATATAGCTCCTCCCCTCTACGTCAGTCCCAGTCATTCTCTTGCACCCAACGACTAGATAGGATGTGTGAGAGGACTATGGTGATTATACTTAGTTTTTATGACTTCAATCAAAAGTTTGTTATTTTAAAATAGCACCGGAGCGTGTTATTACTTCTCTGGCAGAGTTTGAGGAAGAATCTGTCAGAGTTTTTTACTATGATTTTAACCGGAGTAGTTAAGATCATATTGCTGTTCTCGGCCATCTGAGGGAGGTAAAGGCTTCAGATCAGGGGACAGCGGGCAGATGAATCTGCATTGAGGTATGTAGCAGTTTTTATTTTCTGAATGGAATTGATGAGAAAATCCTGCCATACCGTTAAAATGACATGTATGTATACACTTCAGTATTCTGGGGATGGTATTTCACCGGAACTACTCTGTTAAAGGTCACTAATCCTTTTTAATAACTATTTATCATGTTAAACGTTTTTGCTGGAATGTAGAATCGTTTACATTGCTGAGGTACTGTGTGAATAAATATTTGGGCATTATTTTCCACTTGGCAGTTTTTTTGCTTTAATTGTGACAGTTTCGTTTCTCTTCACTGCTGTGTGGGAGAGGGAGGGGCCGTTTTTGGCGCTCTTTGCTACGCATCAAAAAATACCAGTCAGTTACTTTTATATTTCCTGCATGATCCGGTTCATCTCTGATAGATCTCAGGGGTCTTCAAACTTCTTTGAAGGGAGGTAAATTCTCTCAGCAGAGCTGTGAGAATTCTTATATTGACTGTGAATAAAAACGTTGCTTTGTATTTTTTATGTCAAATTTAATTATTGTTATTTTACTAATGGGAACAAACCTTTGCTAAAAGTTTTGTTGTTTTAAAGTTTGATGCTATAACTGTTTTTCAGTTCATTATTTCAACTGTCATTTAATCGTTAGTACCTCTTTGAGGCACAGTACGTTTTTTGCTAAAAAAGATTATAACCAAGTTGTAAGTTTTTTGCTAGTGTGTTAAACATGTCTGACTCAGAGGAAGATATCTGTGTCATTTGTTCCAATGCCAAGGTGGAGCCCAATAGAAATTTATGTACTAACTGTATTGATGCTACTTTAAATAAAAGTCAATCTGTACAATGTGAACAAATTTCACCAAACAGCGAGGGGAGAGTTATGCCGACTAACTCGCCTCACGCGGCAGTACCTGCATCTCCCGCCCGGGAGGTGCGTGATATTTTGGCGCCTAGTACATCTGGGCGGCCATTACAGATAACATTACAAGATATGGCTACTGTTATGACTGAAGTTTTGTCTAAATTACCAGAACTAAGAGGCAAGCGTGATCACTCTGGGGTGAGAACAGAGTGCGCTGACAATGCTAGGGCCATGTCTGATACTGCGTCACAGCTCGCAGAGCATGAGGACGGAGAGCTTCATTCTGTGGGTGACGGTTCTGATCCAAACAGATTGGACTCAGATATTTCAAATTTTAAATTTAAATTGGAGAACCTCCGTGTATTACTAGGGGAGGTCTTAGCAGCTCTCAACGATTGTAACACCGTTGCAATACCAGAGAAACTGTGTAGGTTGGATAAATCCTTTGCGGTACCGGCGAGTACTGACGTTTTTCCTATACCTAAGAGACTAACTGAAATTGTTACTAAGGAGTGGGATAGACCCGGTGTGCCGTTCTCACCCCCTCCAATATTTAGAAAGATGTTTCCAATAGACGCCACCACTCGGGACTTATGGCAAACGGTCCCCAAGGTGGAGGGAGCAGTTTCTACTTTAGCTAAGCGTACCACTATCCCGGTGGAGGATAGCTGTGCTTTCTCAGATCCAATGGATAAAAAATTAGAGGGTTACCTTAAGAAAATGTTTGTTCAACAAGGTTTTATATTACAACCCCTTGCATGTATCGCGCCGATTACGGCTGCGGCAGCATTTTGGATTGAGTCGCTTGAAGAGAACCTTAGTTCATCTACGCTAGACGACATTACGGACAGGCTTAGAGTCCTTAAACTAGCTAATTCCTTCATTTCGGAGGCCGTAGTACATTTAACCAAACTTACGGCTAAGAACTCAGGATTCGCCATACAGGCACGTAGGGCGCTGTGGCTAAAATCCTGGTCAGCTGATGTTACTTCTAAGTCCAAATTACTTAATATACCTTTCAAGGGGCAGTCTTTATTTGGGCCCGGTTTGAAAGAGATTATCGCTGACATTACAGGAGGTAAGGGCCACGCCCTACCTCAAGACAAAGCCAAAGCTAAGGCTAGACAGTCTAATTTTCGTCCCTTTCGGAACTTCAAAACAGGAGCAGCATCAACCTCCACTGCACCAAAACAGGAAGGAGCTGTTGCTCGTTACAGGCAAGGCTGGAAGCCTAACCAGTCCTGGAACAAGAGCAAGCAGGCCAGGAAACCTGCTGCTGCCCCAAAGACAGCATGAACCGAGAGCCCCCGATCCGGGACCGGATCTAGTGGGGGGCAGACTCTCTCTCTTCGCCCAGGCCTGGGCAAGAGATGTTCAGGATCCCTGGGCACTAGAGATCATATCTCAGGGATACCTTCTAGACTTCAAATTATCTCCCCCAAGAGGGAGATTTCATCTGTCAAGGTTGTCAACAAACCAGATAAAGAAAGAAGCGTTTCTACGCTGCGTACAAGATCTGTTAATAATGGGAGTGATCCATCCGGTTCCGCGGTCGGAACAAGGACAAGGGTTCTACTCAAACCTGTTTGTGGTTCCCAAAAAAGAGGGAACTTTCAGGCCAATCTTAGATTTAAAGATTCTAAACAAATTCCTAAGAGTTCCATCGTTCAAAATGGAAACTATTCGGACAATCTTACCCATGATCCAAGAGGGTCAGTACATGACCACAGTGGATTTAAAGGATGCTTACCTTCACATACCGATCCACAAAGATCATCACCGGTATCTAAGGTTTGCCTTCTTAGACAGGCACTACCAGTTTGTAGCTCTTCCATTCGGATTGGCTACGGCTCCAAGAATCTTCACAAAGGTTCTGGGTGCCCTTCTGGCGGTACTAAGACCGCGAGGGATTTCGGTAGCTCCATACCTAGACGACATTCTAATACAAGCTTCAAGCTTTCAAACTGCCAAGTCTCATACAGAGTTAGTTCTGGCATTTCTAAGGTCGCATGGATGGAAAGTGAACGAAAAGAAGAGTTCTCTTTTTCCTCTCACAAGAGTTCCATTCTTGGGGACTCTTATAGATTCTGTAGAAATGAAGATTTACCTGACAGAGGACAGGTTAACAAAGCTTCAAAATGCATGCCGTGTCCTTCATTCCATTCAACACCCGTCAGTAGCTCAATGCATGGAGGTGATCGGCTTAATGGTAGCGGCAATGGACATAGTACCTTTTGCACGCCTACACCTCAGACCTCTGCAATTATGCATGCTAAGTCAGTGGAATGGGGATTACTCAGATTTGTCCCCTACTCTGAATCTGAATCAAGAGACCAGAAATTCTCTTCTATGGTGGCTTCATCGGCCACACCTGTCCAGGGGGATGCCATTCAGCAGGCCAGACTGGACAATTGTAACAACAGACGCCAGCCTACTAGGTTGGGGCGCTGTCTGGAATTCTCTGAAGGCTCAGGGACTATGGAATCAGGAGGAGAGTCTCCTTCCAATAAACATTCTGGAATTGAGGGCAGTTCTCAATGCCCTTCTAGCTTGGCCCCAATTAACAACTCGGGGGTTCATCAGGTTTCAGTCGGACAACATCACGACTGTAGCTTACATCAACCATCAGGGAGGGACAAGAAGCTCCCTAGCAATGGTGGAAGTATCAAAGATAATTCGCTGGGCAGAGTCTCACTCTTGCCACCTGTCAGCAATCCACATCCCGGGAGTGGAGAACTGGGAGGCGGATTTCTTGAGTCGCCAGACTTTTCATCCGGGGGAGTGGGAACTTCATCCGGAGGTCTTTGCCCAAATACTTCGACGTTGGGGCAAACCAGAGATAGATCTCATGGCGTCTCGCCAGAACGCCAAACTTCCTCGCTACGGGTCCAGATCCAGGGATCCGGGAGCGGTTCTGATAGATGCTTTGACAGCACCTTGGAACTTCGGGATGGCTTATGTGTTTCCACCCTTTCCGCTGCTTCCTCGATTGATTGCCAAAATCAAGCAGGAGAGAGCATCAGTGATTCTAATAGCGCCTGCATGGCCACGCAGGACTTGGTATGCAGATCTAGTGGACATGTCATCCTGTCCGCCTTGGTCTCTACCTCTAAGACAGGACCTTCTGATACAGGGTCCATTCAAACATCAAAATCTAACTTCTCTGAAGCTGACTGCTTGGAAATTGAACGTTTGATTTTATCAAAACGTGGTTTTTCTGAGTCGGTTATTGATACCCTGATACAGGCTAGGAAGCCTGTTACCAGAAAGATTTACCATAAAATATGGCGTAAATACCTATACTGGTGCGAATCCAAACATTACTCCTGGAGTAAGGTTAGGATCTCTAGGACATTGTCTTTTCTACAAGAAGGGTTAGAAAAGGGTTTATCAGCTAGTTCATTAAAGGGACAGATTTCAGCTCTGTCCATCTTGTTACACAGGCGTCTGTCAGAAAATCCAGACGTCCAGGCTTTTTGTCAGGCTTTAGCTAGGATCAAGCCTGTGTTTAAAGCTGTTGCTCCGCCATGGAGTTTAAACTTAGTTCTTAACGTTTTACAGGGTGTTCCATTTGAACCCCTTCATTCCATTGATATAAAATTGTTATCTTGGAAAGTTCTGTTTTTAATGGCTATTTCCTCGGCTCGAAGAGTCTCTGAGTTATCAGCCTTACATTGTGATTCTCCTTATCTGATTTTTCACTCAGACAAGGTAGTTCTGCGTACTAAACCTGGGTTCTTACCTAAGGTGGTCATATCAAGAGATTGTTGTTCCATCCTTGTGTCCAAATCCTTCTTCAAAGAAGGAACGTCTTCTACACAATCTGGATGTAGTTCGTGCCCTCAAGTTCTACTTGCAGGCAACTAAAGATTTTCGCCAAACTTCTTCCCTGTTTGTCGTTTATTCTGGACAGAGGAGAGGTCAAAAAGCTTCTGCTACCTCTCTCTCTTTTTGGCTTCGTAGCATAATACGTTTAGCCTATGAGACTGCTGGTCAGCAGCCTCCTGAAAGAATTACAGCTCACTCCACTAGAGCTGTGGCTTCCACTTGGGCCTTTAAGAATGAGGCCTCTGTTGAACAGATTTGCAAGGCTGCAACTTGGTCTTCGCTTCATACTTTTTCCAAATTTTACAAATTTGACACTTTTGCTTCTTCGGAGGCTATTTTTGGGAGAAAGGTTCTTCAGGCAGTGGTTCCTTCTATATAATGAGCCTGCCTATCCCTCCCGTCATCCGTGTACTTTTGCTTTGGTATTGGTATCCCAGAAGTAATGATGACCCGTGGACTGATCACACATAACAGAAGAAAACATAATTTATGCTTACCTGATAAATTCCTTTCTTCTGTTGTGTGATCAGTCCACGGCCCGCCCTGTTTTAAGGCAGGTAAATATCTTTTAAATTATACTCCAGTCACCACTTCACCCTTGGTTACTCCTTTCTCGTTGATTCTTGGTCGAATGACTGGGACTGACGTAGAGGGGAGGAGCTATATGCAGCTCTGCTGGGTGAATCCTCTTGCATTTCCTGTTGGGGAGGAGTTATATCCCAGAAGTAATGATGACCCGTGGACTGATCACACAACAGAAGAAAGGAATTTATCAGGTAAGCATAAATTATGTTTTTTGCTGCGCAGCTAGCCTGATTATATATAATTGACAATCTCCTTCTCCCAATGACTTATTTGGTATTCTAGCCGACCGGGAGGTTTAACTTTGTTGCGCAGCTAGCCCTGTTATCTTTGCTGACTTTCATATTTCAAACGGCTTTTTTTAGAATTGTCTAGCCGACCGGGAGGTTTTTCTAGTGAATATACAATGTGCGCCTTGCGGTTCATGTTCCCGACAGCTCTATTTAGAAGTTGCCGCCGGGAGGTTTACTTTGTTACGCCCATGATGAGCGGAGATAGACTACGTGACATTGCACGTTTTTTCACACACAACCCGGAGGTGTACTTTGTTACGCCCACGATGTTCGGAGACAGACTACGCGAAATTATGCGCTTGTTTCACACATAGCCCTAAGCCCGATGTAATGGCCAGTGACGTTGGGTCTCCTCTGCTGCGTTTTGTCACGCAGCAGAGAGGCTTCACATTACATGTTAAAAGGGTATTCTTATGAAGTCTGAATGCCTACTATTTGTACTTTCTAACCGTTGGTAGACACACGCCTCAGCAAATTTACAGTGGCACTCTGAGTTGAGGTTTGGGGTTTTTCCCTTATGGGCTAAGAATTATTTTTCCCTAAAATAAAGTACAGTATTTTATTTTGTCATTTAAAATCACAGTAACATCAAAATTTACAAATTTGTGATCAGTTGTCCAAAAAACCCTTTATATGTTAATAAAGTTACTTTCTTTTTTAAGACACAATGAGTCCACAGATAATCTTAATTACTAATGGGATATTCACCTCCTGGTCAGCAGGAGGAGGCAAAGAGCACCACAGCAGAGCTGTTAAATTGCTCCTCCCTTCCCTCCCACCCCAGTCATTCTCTTTGCCTATGTTAGTGATAGGAAGAGGTAAAGTGAGGTGTTAGATTAGATTCTTCAATCAAGAGTTTATTATTTTTAAAGTAGTGCCAGAGTGTACTGCTTTGTTCTAGGGTGTAGCCGTAGTCCTTATCAGTCTCTTCAGTAGAGCTTTTGGTGGCTTTAGAGCAATGGGAACTTGTGGAACATAATTCTCACTTCGCCTCCCATATATTGTTGCTGCCTTGCCTCTGAATAAATTAACTCTGATGAGCTGTTTGGCAACCTCAGTGGGGTTTGCTTCTGTTTAACTGTTTAATCCCGGTGGCTGTACCTAACCAAGGGGGACAGGGCCATATATTTGGATTATTTTTCTCAGATGAGCTGTTTGGCAAGCTCAGTGTGAGGGTGTTTATAGTTTAACAGACTTTGCTCCCGGTGGCTATGCTTAACAGAAATTCATCCCTTGTGACTCAGGATGGATCAGGAGGCCCTGCTAGGGGGTCTCTTGTTTTAGGTTTGGTACTACCAATCCTTTATTTCTCTTGTTAAGTGTATCCAGTCCACGGATCATCCATTACTTGTGGGATATTCTCCTTCCCAACAGGAAGTTGCAAGAGGATCACCCACAGCAGAGCTGCTATATAGCTCCTCCCCTCACTGCCATTTCCAGTCATTCTCTTGCAACTCTCAACTAAGATGGAGGTCGTAAGAGGACTGTGGTGTTTTATACTTAGTTTATTTCTTCAATCAAAAGTTTGTTATTTTTAAATGGTACCGGAGTGTACTGTTTATCTCAGGCAGTATTTAGAAGAAGAATCTGCCTGCGTTTTCTATGATCTTAGCAGAAGTAACTAAGATCCTTTGCTGTTCTCACATATTCTGAGGAGTGAGGTAACTTCAGAGAGGGAATGGCGTGCAGGTTTTCCTGCAATAAGGTATGTGCAGTTAAAATATTTTTCTAGGGATGGAATTTGCTAGAAAATGCTGCTGATACCTAAGTAATGTAAGTAAAGCCTTAAATGCAGTGATAGCGACTGGTATCAGGCTTATTAATAGAGATACATACTCTTATAAAAGTGTATTTTAAAACGTTTGCTGGCATGTTTAATCGTTTTTTACATATGTTTGGTGATAAAACTTATTGGGGCCTAGTTTTTTCCACATGGCTGGCTTGAATTTTGCCTAGAAACAGTTCCCTGAGGCTTCCCACTGTTGTAATATGAGTGGGAGGGGCCTATTTTGGCATTTTTTTGCACAGCAAAAATTACAGACACAGACATCCAGCTTCTTCCTGCATGATCCAGGACTTCTCTGAAGGGATCAAAAGGCTTCAAAAGTTGTATTGAGGGAGGTAAAAAGCCACAGTAGAGCTTTGGCAGTTGTTGTGACTGTTTAAAAAACGTTTTTCTCATTTGTTATTCCGTTTTTGGCATTAAGGGGTTAATCATCCATTTGCAAGTGGGTGCAATGCTCTGCTAACTTATTACATACACTGTAAAAATTTCGTTAGTATAACTGCATTTTTTCACTGTTATTTCAAAATTTGGGAAAATTTGTGTTTCTTAAAGGCGCAGTAACGTTTTTTTATATTGCTTGTAAACTTGTTTTAAAGTGTTTTCCAAGCTTGCTAGTCTCATTGCTAGTCTGTTTAAACATGTCTGACACAGATGAATCTACTTGTTCATTATGTTTGAAAGCCATGGTGGAGCCCCATAGGAGAATGTATACTAAATGTATTGATTTCACCTTAAACAGTAAAGATCAGTCTTTATCTATAAAAGAATTATCACCAGAGGGTTCTGTCGAGGGGGAAGTTATGCCGACTAACTCTCCCCACGTGTCAGACCCTTCGCCTCCCGCTCAGGGGACGCACGCTAATATGGCGCCAATTACATCAGGGACGCCCATAGCGATTACCTTGCAGGACATGACTGCAATCATGAATAATACCCTGTCAGAGGTATTATCTAGATTGCCTGAATTAAGAGGCAAGCGCGATAGCTCTGGGGTTAGGAGAGATACAGAGCGCGCAAATGCTGTTAGAGCCATGTCTGATACTGCGTCACAGTATGCAGAACATGAGGACGGAGAGCTTCAGTCTGTGGGTGACATCTCTGACTCGGGGAAACCTGATTCAGAGATTTCTAATTTTAAATTTAAGCTTGAGAACCTCCGTGTATTGCTTGGGGAGGTATTAGCTGCTCTGAATGACTGTAACACAGTTGCAATTCCAGTGAAATTATGTAGGTTGGATAGATACTATGCGGTGCCGGTGTGTACTGATGTTTTTTCTATACCTAAAAGGCTTACAGAAATTATTAGCAAGGAGTGGGATAGACCCGGTGTGTCCTTTTCCCCACCTCCTATATTTAGAAAAATGTTTCCAATAGACGCCACTACACGGGACTTATGGCAGACGGTCCCTAAGGTGGAGGGAGCAGTTTCTACTTTAGCAAAGCGTACCACTATCCCGGATGAGGACAGTTGTGCCTTTTCAGATCCAATGGATAAAAAATTGGAGGGTTACCTTAAGAAAATGTTTATTCAACAAGGTTTTATTTTACAGCCCCTTGCATGCATTGCGCCTGGGATTCTGGTTTGAGGCCCTGGAAGCTCTATTGAATGAAATTATTGACAAGCTTAGAACGCTTAAGCTAGCTAACTCATTTGTTTCTGATGCCATTGTTCATTTGACTAAACTAACGGCTAAGAATTCCGGATTCGCCATCCAGGCACGTAGGGCGCTATGGCTTAAATCCTGGTCAGCTGACGTGACTTCAAAGTCTAAATTACTCAACATTCCTTTCAAGGGGCAGACCTTATTCGGGCTTGGCTTGAAGGAAATTATTGCTGACATTACTGGAGGCAAGGGTCATACCCTTCCCCAGGACAGGGTCAAATCAAAGGCCAAACAGTCTAATTTTCGTGCCTTTCGAAATTTCAAGGCAGGAGCAGCATCAACTTCCTCCGCTTCAAAACAAGAGGGAACTGTTGCTCATTCCAGACAGGCCTGGAAACTTAACCAGTCCTGGAACAAGGGCAAGCAGGCCAGAAAGCCTGCTGCTGCCCCCAAGACAGCATGAAGGAACGGCCCCCTATCCGGAAACGGATCTAGTGGGGGGCAGACTTTCTCTCTTCGCCCAGGCGTGGGCAAGAGATGTTCAGGATCCCTAGGCGTTGGAGATCATATCTCAGGGATATCTTCTGGACTTCAAATCTTCTCCTCCACAAGGGAGATTTCATCTTTCAAGGTTATCAGCAAACCAGATAAAGAAAGAGGCATTCCTAAGCTGTGTGCAAGACCTCCTAGTAATGGGAGTGATCCATCCAGTTCCGCGGACGGAACAAGGACAGGGATTTTATTCAAATCTGTTTGTGGTTCCCAAGAAAGAGGGAACCTTCAGACCAATCTTGGATCTAAAGATCTTAAACAAATTCCTCAGAGTTCCATCATTCAAATTGGAAACTATTCGAACCATCCTACCCATGATCCAAGCGGGTCAGTACATGACCACAGTGGACTTAAAGGATGCCTACCTTCACATACCGATTCACAAAGATCATCATCGGTTCCTAAGGTTTGCCTTTCTAGACAGGCATTACCAATTTGTAGCTCTTCCCTTCGGGTTGGCCACTGCCCCGAGAATTTTTACAAAGGTTCTGGGCTCACTTCTGGCGGTTCTAAGACCGCGAGGCATAGCGTTGGCTCCGTATCTAGACGACATCCTGATACAGGCGTCAAGCTTTCAAATTGCCAAGTCTCATACAGAGATAGTTCTGGCATTTCTGAGGTCGCATGGGTGGAAAGTGAACGTGGAAAAGAGTTCTCCATCACCACTCACAAGAGTCTCCTTCCTAGGGACTCTTATAGATTCTGTAGAGATGAAAATTTACCTGACGGAGTCCAGGTTATCAAAACTTCTAAATGCTTGCCGTGTCCTTCATTCCATTCCACGCCCGTCAGTGGCTCAATGCATGGAAGTAATCGGCTTAATGGTAGCGGCAATGGACATAGTGCCATTTGCGCGCCTGCATCTCAGACCGCTGCAATTATGCATGCTAAGTCAGTGGAATGGGGATTACTCAGATTTGTCCCCTCTACTAAATCTGGATCAAGAGACCAGAGATTCTCTTCTCTGGTGGCTTTCTCTGGTCCATCTGTCCAAGGGTATGACCTTTTGCAGTACGTGGAAAAAAGGAAATAATAGGCGCTAAAGGACAGTACCCAGCTTAACTAGTGAATTCCCCTCCAAGAATACAAAGTGGCAAAAGCAATGTGAAAAAATGAAGTTAAGCGCTCAAAGCACGGGTATATCTAATAGAAGTGTATTTAAATAAAGGGACCAGTGTCCAGTATGTAATCAACGACAAAATATATTCATCAAGTATTTATATGTAATAATATATAGGAAGGAATATATATATATGTACCAGAACAGAGACAGAGGCGTAAATATAGTTCAAATGGAAAATTTCCAAGGCAATTTATTATACTAATAAAACAGAGGTGTCAAGATGTCTAAAATGATACAAAATGATACAATGTAAAACAAAGGGACGTCTCCCTTAATAAATGTATAGATACATAAAATAAGCATAAAAGAACAATAAGAAAAAGTACTTGCGCTTTAGCGAAAAATGTACTGATGTCCCAAGATATTGACTTGCCAAGTGACAAGAAAGTAACTGTCCAGTTGTAGGCTCAAATTGCCTGTATATGGTGGTTGGCGTTACTGGATGAGAGAAAAGGGCGCCTTTTTGTGTAAAGGTGACGTGATGTTGCCGTGGCAACCCCTATTCCTAAATCTGTAAGGAAATCCTGGGGGATCTAAAGATAATCTTTGCGCTCACGAAAGATGATAGCTTTGTTGTCGTGAGGAAAGACTAGCAGGATCTTGAAATTTAGAAATGGGTCTTTGCGGTCGCTAGTAGCGACTAGTTTATCCTTTGTTGAAGGACTTGGCGGTCGCAAACAGCGACTAGGAGAAACATATAGATCCTTCCAGTTGAAGATAAGGTGGTCGTTAGTAACGACTTGAGGATCTTTTAAGAAGTGTAGGTTGGTCTTTGCGGTCGCCGGTAGCGACTGGTTTATCCTTTGTTGAAGAACTTGGCGGTCGCAAGTAGCGACTAAGGAATTCTTTGGTTTAGGATGAGGTGGTCGTTAGTAACGACTCGCGGATCTTTTAGGATAAGTAAGATGGTCTTTGCGGTCGCTGGTAGCGACTGGGTTATCCTTTGTTGAGGAACTTGGCGGTCGCAGGGAGCGACTAGGAAATTCTTAGGAGACAGTCGGTTTTGTGGTCGCTAGTAGCTACTAGGAGTTTCTTTGTAGCAAGGTTGGTGCCAAACGGCACAGCAGTTGGTGGAGTTAGTTGTCAGTTGGTGCCAGCATGCACATAGAAATTCAGATGGAGAGTCCTCTGGTAGTGATGATGTCTAACCCCAGGGGTTAGACATCATCACTACCAGAGGACTCTCCATCTGAATTTCTATGTGCATGCTGGCACCAACTGACAACTAACTCCACCAACTGCTGTGCCGTTTGGCACCAACCTTGCTACAAATAAACTCCTAGTAGCTACTAGCGACCACAAAACCGACTGTCTCCTAAGAATTTCCTAGTTGCTCCCTGCGACCGCCAAGTTCCTCAACAAAGGATAACCCAGTCGCTACCAGCGACCGCAAAGACCATCTTACTTATCCTAAAAGATCCGCGAGTCGTTCCTAACGACCACCTCATCCTAAACCAAAGAATTCCTTAGTCGCTACTTGCGACCGCCAAGTTCTTCAACAAAGGATAAACCAGTCGCTACCGGCGACCGCAAAGACCAACCTACACTTCTTAAAAGATCCTCAAGTCGTTACTAACGACCACCTTATCTTCAACTGGAAGGATCTATATGTTTCTCCTAGTCGCTGTTTGCGACCGCCAAGTCCTTCAACAAAGGATAAACTAGTCGCTACTAGCGACCGCAAAGACCCATTTCTAAATTTCAAGATCCTGCTAGTCTTTCCTCACGACAACAAAGCTATCATCTTTCGTGAGCGCAAAGATTATCTTTAGATCCCCCAGGATTTCCTTACAGATTTAGGAATAGGGGTTGCCACGGCAACATCACCTACCATTTTAAAACGTGACGTCACGTCACCTTTACACAAAAAGGCGCCCTTTTCTCTCATCCAGTAACGCCAACCACCATATACAGGCAATTTGAGCCTACAACTGGACAGTTACTTTCTTGTCACTTGGCAAGTCAATATCTTGGGACATCAGTACATTTTTCGCTAAAGCGCAAGTACTTTTTCTTATTGTTCTTTTATGCTTATTTTATGTATCTATACATTTATTAAGGGAGACATCCCTTTGTTTTACATTGTATCATTTTGTATCATTTTAGACATCTTGACACCTCTGTTTTATTAGTATAATAAATTGCCTTGGAAATTTTCCATTTGAACTATATTTACGCCTCTGTCTCTGTTCTGGTACATATATATATATTCCTTCCTATATATTATTACATATAAATACTTGATGAATATATTTTGTCGTTGATTACATACTGGACACTGGTCCCTTTATTTAAATACACTTCTATTAGATATACCCGTGCTTTGAGCGCTTAACTTCATTTTTTCACATTGCTATGACCTTTTGCAGGCCAGATTGGACGATTGTAACAACAGATGCCAGCCTTCTAGGTTGGGGCGCAGTCTGGAACTCCCTGAAGGCTCAGGGATCGTGGACTCAGGAGGAGAAACTCCTCCCAATAAATATTCTGGAGTTAAGAGCAATATTCAATGCTCTTCTAGCTTGGCCTCAGTTAGCAACACTGAGGTTCATCAGATTTCAGTCGGACAACATCACGACTGTGGCTTACATCAACCATCAAGGGGGAACCAGGAGTTCCCTAGCGATGTTAGAAGTCTCAAAGATAATTCGCTGGGCAGAGTCTCACTCTTGCCACCTGTCAGCGATCTACATCCCAGGTGTAGAGAACTGGGAGGCGGATTTTCTAAGTCGTCAGACTTTTCATCTGGGGGAGTGGGAACTCCATCCGGAGGTGTTTGCTCAACTGGTCCATCGTTGGGGCAAACCAGAACTGGATCTCATGGCGTCTCGCCAGAACGCCAAGCTTCCTTGTTACGGATCCAGGTCCAGGGACCGGGGAGCAACGCTGATAGATGCTCTAGCAGCTCCTTGGTTCTTTAACCTGGCCTATGTGTTTCCACCGTTTCCTCTGCTCCCTCGACTGATTGCCAAAATCAAACAGGAGAGAGCATCGGTGATTCTGATAGCGCCTGCATGGCCACGCAGGACCTGGTATGCAGACCTAGTGGACATGTCATCTCTTCCACCATGGACTCTGCCTCTGAGGCAGGACCTTCTAATACAAGGTCCTTTCAATCATCCAAATCTAATTTCTCTGAGACTGACTGCATGGAGATTGAACGCTTGATTCTATCAAGGTGTGGCTTCTCCGAGTCAGTCATTGATACCTTAATACAGGCTCGGAAGCCTGTCACCAGGAAAATCTATCATAAGATATGGCGTAAATATCTTTATTGGTGTGAATCCAAGAGTTACTCATGGAGTAAGGTTAGGATTCCTAGGATATTGTCCTTCCTCCAAGAGAGTTTGGACAAAGGTTTATCAGCTAGTTCTTTAAAAGGACAGATCTCTGCTCTGTCTATTCTTTTGCACAAGCGTCTGGCAGAAGTTCCAGACGTCCAGGCATTTTGTCAGGCTTTGGTTAGGATTAAGCCTGTATTTAAAACTGTTGCTCCCCCGTGGAGCTTAAACTTGGTTCTTAAAGTTCTTCAGGGAGTTCCGTTTGAACCCCTTCATTCCATTGATATTAAACTTTTATCTTGGAAAGTTTTGTTTTTGATGGCTATTTCCTCGGCTCGAAGAGTCTCTGAGTTATCTGCCTTACATTGTGATTCTCCTTATCTGATTTTTCATTCAGACAAGGTAGTTCTGCGTACCAAACCTGGGTTTTTACCTAAGGTGGTTTCTAACAGGAATATCAATCAAGAGATTGTTGTTCCATCATTGTGTCCTAATCCTTCTTCAAAGAAGGAACATCTTTTGCATAATTTGGACGTAGTCCGTGCCTTGAAGTTTTACTTACAGGCTAATAAAGATTTTCGTCAAACATCTGCCCTGTTTGTCGTTTACTCTGGACAGAGGAGAGGTCAAAAAGCTTCGACAACCTCTCTCTCCTTTTGGCTTCGGAGCATAATACGCTTAGCCTATGAGACTGCTGGACAGCAGCCCCCTGAAAGTATTACAGCTCATTCTACTAGAGCTGTGGCTTCCACCTGGGCCTTTAAAAATGAGGCCTCTGTTGAACAGATTTGCAAGGCTGCGACTTGGTCTTCGCTTCACACCTTTTCAAAATTTTACAAATTTGACACTTTTGCTTCTTCGGAGGCTGTTTTTGGGAGAAAGGTTCTACAGGCAGTGGTTCCTTCTGTTTAAGTTCCTGCCTTGTCCCTCCCATCATCCGTGTACTTTAGCTTTGGTATTGGTATCCCACAAGTAATGGATGATCCGTGGACTGGATACACTTAACAAGAGAAAACATAATTTATGCTTACCTGATAAATTTATTTCTCTTGTAGTGTATCCAGTCCACGGCCCGCCCTGTCCTTTTAAGGCAGGTCTAAATTTTAATTAAACTACAGTCACCACTGCACCCTATGGTTTCTCCTTTCTCGTCTTGTTTCGGTCGAATGACTGGATATGGCAGTGAGGGGAGGAGCTATATAGCAGCTCTGCTGTGGGTGATCCTCTTGCAACTTCCTGTTGGGAAGGAGAATATCCCACAAGTAATGGATGATCCGTGGACTGGATACACTACAAGAGAAATAAATTTATCAGGTAAGCATAAATTATGTTTTTTCATTTATTGAGAGATCTTTACTTTCATAAAGATAGTCTTGTTCTTGACCTACTCCTTTCCAAGGCGCATGCTGCCTAGGAGTCTAGTGACGAAGATATGCAACTAATTTCTCCAGAGGTATTCCTAATAATGTGTACCCACATGCAGTGCTCTGTGTTTCCTCTTACTCCTCCTGGAGTTATCTTGTATTTAATTCATGATATTTTTTTCCCACGCTCTAGGGAAAAGGTGCAAGAGGACATTTTCTCTCAGAATCGTGTTGTTGATTATGTTATAGTTCTTCTGATTATTTCTTCCCTGTAAGGAAGATACTTTGATAGTATCGCATAAGGAATCCTCAGTCTCTGATGAGGTAATTCTTTTATCTGATCCTAAGTTTATTTTCCTTCTGCTTTAGTTTGAATACCTCCTTTTGCTACTTAGAAGAGGTTTTAGCTACTATGGGCGACCCCGTCACAAGTAGTTTATTCTTATATTGTGATGTGCCCTTCATGGTGGAAGTATTTCCTGTACCTGACAGGGCTTTAGAGTTAACCCTCTTTTTTCTCTTTAATTTAGAGGGAAGACAATACTCAGGGGGACTGAGAATTTCCACGCTTGCCTAAGGAGAGGCTAGTAGTATGGAGGATAGTAGTTCCTTAAGGACGCTACGCAGGTGCAGGACCCTATGATTAGACGTTAGAGGGTTTACTTTGTCAACCTGCAGTTGGTATGGCTGATGTTTTCCAGTGCGGAAGCGTACTGATTGATGCTTTGTCTGTTTTTATTGGACAAACACCACTCTCGCTAGGTTCGGAGAAGGGTTTTCTTTTTTATATTAGACTCCTTTAAATACAGAATAACGTAAAGGAAGTATGAGGTAAGTTCGTTCCTTTCGGGATTCTAGGAAAATCCTTCTTCTCTTTTTCCCAAATAGGATCAATCTAAGGCTTTCATGAGACCCTATCTGGCTTAGGATAGGGGGACATAATCCAAGAAGTCTGCTGTTGAATCTAAAACAGCTTGAGGGGTGTGTATCCGAACCATAAGGGGGCAGGTTCTCCTTTTTTCGATCAGGTTTGATCATGATCCCTGGGTGGTGTACATTGTGTTCCAGGGAGACAACGTAGAGTTTAAGACTTTCCTCTCAGAGGCAGGTTTCTGCTTCTGGATTATCGGCAATAGCGCCCTATCTGGACATTATCCTAGTCCAGGCGCTTTCTTTACTGCAAGCAAGATTTCACTCGGACATAGTACTGTCCTTCCTGCGATTCATGGGTGGGTTCAAGGATTATCTATACTTGTCTAGTCCTTCAGTCTGTTCCTAGGCCATCAGTGACTCAGTGCATGGAGATAATAGGGCTGATGGTGGCGACAATGGACATCATCCTGTTTATTCAGTTTCATCTCTGACCTCTGCAGTTAAGCATGTTCAGGCAATGGTACGGAGATGATGCGGATTTGTCTCCTCTAATTCTATTTGAACAGGAGACAAGGTATTCTTTTCAATGATGATTGTTTTTTGGACCATTTCTTCCGGGGAATCTGTTTTTCGCAGACCTTCCTGGGTGTTTGTGACAACAGACACCAACCTTCTAGGGTGGGGAGCAGTTTGGGGCTCCCTAAGGACTCAGGGGGTTTTGACTCAGCCAGAGTCTGTTCTTCCTATAAACATGGAGCTGAGAGCGTTCTACAATGTTCTTCTGGCCTGGCCTCAGTTAGCCTCGGTCCAGTTTATCAGGTTCCAGTCGAACAAAATAACGTCAGTGGCTTACATCAATCATCAGGGAGGAACGAGGAGTTCCTTAGTGATGACAGAGGTATCCAAAATAATTTAGTGGGCGGAAGCCCATTCTTGCTGCCTGACGACAATCCACATCCCAGGGGTGAACAACTGGGAGGTGGATTTCCTGAGCAGACAGGACTTTCATCCGGGGGAGTGGGAACTCCATCCGGAAGTATTCTCCAGCTTTTCCCTCCGTTTGTTTTTCTTCCTTGGGTCATTGCTTGAATCAAGCAGAAGAGGGCATTGGTGATTCTCATAGCACCGGCTTAGCCTTGCAGGATTTGGTATGCAGATCGGGTGGACATGTCATCTTTGCCACCTTGGAGACTTCCGTTGAGGAAGGACTTTCTAATTCAAGGGTCCCTCCTTCACCCAAATCTGGTTTCTCTTTATCCATGATTCAGGCTCGTAAGCCTGTCATTAGAAAAGATTATCATAAGATATGGTGTAAATATCTCTATTGGTGTGAATCCATGGAGTAGAGTTAGGGTTCCTAGAATTTTGTCTTTTCTCCAAGAGGGTTTGGAGAAAGGGTTTATCGTCAAGTTTCCTAAGGGGTCAAATCTCTGTCTTTATCTATTTTGTTACACAAACGCCTGACAGATGTCCCAGATGTACAATCATCTTGCCAGGCCTTGGTCAGGATCAGGCCTGTGTTCGAACCAGTTACTCCTCCATGGAGTCTGAATTTAGTTCTCAGAATTCTTCAAGGGGCTCTGTTTGAGCCTATGCATTCCTTAGATATTTAGTTGTTATCTTGGAAAGTTTTATTTCTTGTTATTTCTTCTGCTTGGAGAGTGTCAGAGTTCTCTGCATTACAGTATGAGTCTGCTTATCTTATTTTCCATTCAGATAAGGTAGTTTTTTCCGTACTATATTAGGATTTCTTCCTCAGGTTGTTTCTGTTCGGAACATTAATCAGGAGATTGTTGTTCTTTTTTTCTTGTGTCCTAATCCTTCTGCTCAGAAGGAAAGACTTTTGCACAATTTGGACGTGGTCCGTGCTTAAAGTTTGATCTGCAGGCAACTAAGGACTGTCGTCAGTATTCTTATTTGTTTGTGGTTTCTCTGGAATCGCGAGGGACAGAAAGCTACGGCTACTTCTTTTTCTTTTTGGCTGAAGAGTATCATACGTTTTGCATATGAGACTGCTGGACAGCAGCCTCCCGGGAGAATTACGGCTCATTTCACAAGGGCTGTTGCTTCCTCATGGGCGTTCAAAAATGAAGCTTCTGTGGAACAGACTTGCAAGGCTGCAACTTGGTCCTCTCTTCACACTTTTTCAAAGTTCTACAAATTTTACACTTTTGCCTCTGCTGAGGCCGCTTTTGGGAGAAGGTTTCTTCAAGCAGTGGTGCCTTCCGTTTGGGTTCCCTGTCTTGTCCCTCCCGTATCATCTGTGTACTCTAGCTTGGGTATTGAATCCCATTAGTAATTAAGATGATCCATGGACTCATCGTGTCTTAAAAAAGAAAAGAAAATTTATGCTTACCTGATAAAACTTATTTCTTTTTTTGACACGATGAGTCCAAGGCCCACCCTGTTATTTTAGACAGGTTGTGGGTTAATGTAAACTTCAGACACCTCTGCACCTTGGCTTTTCCTTTCTCTTCCTAACTTCGGTCGAATGACTGGAGTGGGAGGGAAGGGAGGAGCTATTTAACAGCTCTGCTGTGGTGCTCTTTGCCTTCTCCTGCTGATCAGGAGGTGAATATCCCATTAGTAATTAAGATGATCCGTGGACTCATCGTGTCAAATTTTTTTTTTTTATCAGGTAAACATAAATTTTCTTTTTAATATTTAAAGACACAGGCCCATATTAATCAAGGTCTGTCGGACCTGATCCGACAGTGCGGTTCAGGTCCGACAGACCTCGCTGAATACGGCGAGCAATACGCTCGCCGTATTCAGCATTGCACCAGTAGCTCACAAGAGCTGCTGGAGCAACGCCGCCCCCTGCATTCGGAGCTTGATAAATATGCCCCACAGTATCTAGGATAATAAAATTTTATGTGATCAAGAATGTGAATAAGGATGTTACATATACTTTATGCTTTGCCAAGCAAATATTTCTGTTATGGGTTTTACAGTTCAGAGATAAACCTCTTTTTCTTTTTAAAGACACAATGAGTCCACGGATCATCATCCTTACTTGTGGGATATTCACCTCCTGGTCAGCACGAGGAGGCAAAGAGCACCACAGCAAAGCTGCTATATATAGCTCCTTGTTTCCCTCCCACCCCAGTCATTCTCTTTGCCTACGTTAGTGATAGGAAGAGGTAAAGTGATCAGGCCTGTGTTCATAACAGTTACTCCTCCATGAAGTCTGAATTTAGTTTTCAGAGTTCTTCAAGGACTCCGTTTGAGTTTATTTTTCCTTTAGATATTGAGTTATCTTGGAAAGTTTTATTTCTTGTTGGTATTTCTTCTGCTCGGAGAGTGTCAGAGCTCTCAGCATTTTCAGTATGAGTCTCCTTATCTTATTTCCATCAGATAAGGTAGTTTTTCGTACTAACTTAGGATTTCTTCCTAAGGTTTTTTCTGTCTGGAACATTAATCAGGAGATTGTTGTTCCTTCCTTGTGTCCTAATCTTTTTTCTAAGAAGGAAAGATTTTTGCACACTTTGGACGTGGTCCGTATTTTACCTGCAGGCGACTGACGACTTTCGTCAGTCTTCTCCTTTGTGGTTTTTCTCAGGAAAACGCAAGGGACAGGAAGCTATGGCTACATCTCTTTCTTTTTGTCTGAAGAGTATTATACGTTTTGCATATGAGACTGCTGGATAGCAGCCTCCTGAGAGAGTTATGACGCCTTTCACGAGGGCTGTTGCTTCCTCTTGAGCGTTCAGTAATGTAGCTTCATAATGTAGCTTCTGTGGAACAGTTTGGTAAGGCTGCAACTTGTTCCTCTCTTCACACTTTTTCTCAGTTTTACAAATTTGATACTTTTGCCTCGGCTGAGGCTGCTTTCTTCAAGCAGTGTTGCCTTCCGTTTAGGTTCCCTGTCTTGTCCCTCCCTTATCATCCGTGTACTCTAGCTTTGGTATTGTATCCCACAAGTAAGGATGATGATCCGTGGACTCATCGTGTTTTTAAAAAGAAAATGTATGCTTACCTGATAAATTTGTTTGACACGATGAGTCCACGGCCCGCCATGTTCTTTAAAGACAGGTTGTTAATTTTTTTGTAAACTTCATACACCTCTACACCTTGGCTTTTCCTTTCTCTTCCTAACTTCGATCGAATGACTGGAGTGGGAGGGAAGGGAGGAGCTATATATAGCAGCTTTGCTGTGGTGCTCTTTGCCTCCTCCTGCTGACCAGGAGGTGAATATCCCACAAGTAAGGATGATGATCTGTGGACTCATTATGTCTAAAAAGAAACAAATTTATCAGGTAAGCATAAAATTAGCGTTCATTCAACCAGTGCCACGACTCTTCCTGGATTTACCTTACAAGACATTACTTCCTTCTCGTACTAGGCGGTCCAGGATGCGTTGTCGGCTTTTCCCATGCTGCAGGGAGAGCGCAAGAGGAAAACTAAACATTCAGTGAACAGGGTTTACTGTATGTCACAGTTGTTGCTATCTCAGAGGTCCTCTTCCAGAAGCCTGAGGATACTTCGGTAGCGCCTGAGAATAAATCCTCAGATCCGGACGGTATATTTTCTCCTGCTGATACCGAAGTGGTATCTTTCAGGTTTAAGCCCACCTCCGTCTATTACTTAAGGAGGTTTCAACTACTCTGGAACGACATCATGGTTGTTATTATTCTTATGTCAGATCGAGTTTCTCAGATCATTACTAATGAGAGAACGGGTATCTCCTTTTCTTTTTTAAGACACGATGAGTCCACGGATCATCTTAATTACTAATGGGATATTCACCTCCTGGTCAGCAGAGAGCACCACAGCAGAGCTGTTAAATAACTCCTCCCTTCCCTCCCACCCCAGTCATTCTCTTTACCTACGTTAGTGATAGGAAGAGGTAAAGTGAGGTGTTAGATTAGATTCTTCAATCAAGAGTTTATTATTTTGAAAGTAGTGCAAGATTGTGCTGCTTTGTCCTAGGGTGTAGCCGTAGTCCATATCAGTCTCTACGGTAGAGCTTTTGGTGGCTTTAGAGCAATGGGAACTTGTGGGACATAATTCTCACTGCGCCTCCCATATTCTGATGCTGCCCTTACCAAGAAAACCTGAGGGATTTTGATTCAGGATTTTCGCTTATTTACAGAGCCATGGGAGGGAGAGGACATCCTAAACCTGGGAACTGCCTTGCTGCCAGGCAGAAGAAAAGAGACAGTAACGCTAAGCAGTTTTTATTTGTAGCTTGAAAGATTTATCCTTTTGCTCCCGGTGCCTTTATTTAATCAATTGTGACCGGGAGATGGTTTGTGTGACACCCACGAGGGGCAGAGCTTATAAAGGGCGCCAAAGTTTTTACTTTCCTTCCTCTTACACGCCTGACGATCGCAAGGAGTGGAGGAATTAAGATGAGTGTGCGCATTGCAGGGGCTCTTCCTTCCTAGCACTTCCGGTTATCGGAAGAGACGGAGAAATGTGTGTCTCAGATATTGCACTTAAGTCAGCGCTATTGCAAGGGCAGGGTTTTGTGTTCAGAGACTGCCTGATACCGCAGATGGGTTAACTTGAGGTGTAAATAGCAGTTCTGAAATTCCTCTCTTATTTTATCAATCATTTCTGTCATCAGCAAAATAAAGAAATTACTCTTTAAAAATTAAAGAGACAGTAACGTTTTCCTATGTGTTACTTTTTATTGACAACATTCAATTATTCTGCCAGATGTGCAGATATGAGTCAGATTGATTGAGTAAGTGCACATTTAACACATGCAGTGCCCTGCGGTTCCTCACAAATTCAATCTGGATTTGCTGTGCAAAATATCACTTTTATATTTAATTATTCTTCCATATGTGAGGCAGATTGATTAGGAAGTATTCATACAATTTTCTAACTCACAGGCAGTGCCCTGCAGTTTCTCACAAATTCAATCTGGATTTGCTGCGCAAAATATCACTTTAATGATTCTGCCATATGTGAGGCAGATTGATTAGGAAGTATACATTAAATTTTCTAACTCATAGGCAGTGCCCTGCGGTTCCTCACAATTTCATTCTGGAATTGCTGCACGAGACATTACTTCTTTCATGTCATGGCGATAGCTGTGGACAAAGAAGTAACGTTTCTGATAAACTCTACAATGTTTGCATGTTAATTTTAGCTTACCTCTGCACATCAGAAATAAAAAAAAGTTTCTTTTAACATTTAAAGAGACAGTAACGTTTTTTTATGTGATAATCGTGTTAAGGAATCCAGCTGTTTATTATAATTCTAGGTGGTCCAAGAGACTTTGCTAGAGGTCTCTGGTTTTAGGCTTGGATTTCACGGTGGTTCTACCAATCCACTTCTATTTATCATTTATTGGGAAGTCTTAAAGATAAGGATAGACTTGTTCTAAACCTACTTCTTCTATGCGCATACTGCTTAAGAGCCTAGTGACAATGGTCAAATATACAACAAATTTCTCCTAGGTGATTCAAAATTATTTTATAGCCCACATGGAGTTGCCCTGTTTTTAATACATTCTTGGATTAAAATGTGCATGAGGTTTATTCACTCAGAATAGTCTATGGTTATTTTAGATGTTTCTTCCCTGTAACTAAGGAGGAAGATATTTCTGTAACACCGGACAAGGAATTCACAGTCTCGGATGGGGTAACTTCCTTTATCCAATCAAGAGCTCCTTGAGGAGGTTTTAGCTACTCTGGGTGCCTCCGACACCAGTAAGTTATTCTAATATTATGATGGACCCTTAATGGTGGAAGTATTCCTGTACCAGATAGGGCTATAGGGTTTTGCCCCTTTTTTCTTCTACTCTTAGAAGAAAGGAGATAACCAAGGGAAATGGGAATTTCCATGTTGGTTTAGAGTTTTTTAATAAAGAATAGTAGTTCCTTCAAGACTCTATGCAGATGAAGGACCCTATGATTAATAAAAAAAAGGGTTTACATTGTCAACCTGCGGTTGGTGTGACTTCTGTTTTCCAGTGCGGCGATACTCTCTAGGGACAGACAGGGTTCTGTCTTTCACGATCCCCTCTCACAGGTATAGGAGAAGGGCCTTTAATGAGTAAGCTCCTTTAATGTAGTATAGTGAAAAGGAAATAAGAGAGAGTGTCGTTTCTCTCGAGATTTCCAGGGAAGATCTTTTATTCCTCCTACCAAGCTCAGAGATCAATATCTTACTTAGCATAGGGGAAATCAGTTTAAGAGTCTTGCTGCTGACTCAACATGAGGGGCGTGCACCTGACTTGGAAGGGGTGGGTTCTCCTCTATCATGTTTGGTTTGGTGTTCATTATCTGTCTGTGGTTCCCAATTTTAGACCTCAAGAGTCTAAGCGAATTTCTCAGGGTTCTGTCTTTCATGATGGAAACTGTTCGTACCATTCTTCCTCTAATCCAGGAGGGTCAATTTATGACAACAGTGGATTTCCAGGACGCATATCTACATGTTCCTATCCACAGGGATCATCACAAGTTCAGAAGGTTCTGGGTTCTTCATTGGTGGTACTAAGGCCACGGAGGACTATTGAACAGCATAGACCAAGCTGCTTTCAGTGAAATTATTATTCTCAGGTAATTGGATTGCAGAGCAGAGACTTGTCTGGCAATGAGTAATGTAAGTCAGATTTGCTGTTGAACGTCACAGCATCAGAATAAACTTAAACAAAGGCTGGAACAGATTCAATCATATAATTTAAATCAGCTTGTTAGTAGAAATCTTTAAACTTCAGCTAGCACAAAGTACATTAATATTTGGTAAGGAAAAAGCAGACATCCAGGAAGCAGGGAAGGTTGCTATTAGTGAAGGAGCAAGATATAACAGTTCTGTGTTAGGTTAAACTGTCAGTTTTACACTTCAGTTAGTTTGGATGATACAGATCAGTGTTCACATGTGCTGTTAGTGTTGCGGTCAGTAAAGCAGCAGAGAAAAGTAATGTCCAGTGTTTAGTCTTACAGAACTCCTTAACGAAACTACAGCGCTTACCCCCAGTCACCGGATGGCGTGTAACAGAAGCGGAGCTGCTTGTAAGACGTCCCGGTACTTGGTCCGTGGACGCTGTCTGAAGGAGAGTTGCGCTGTGTTGCGGAGAAAGGGGGGAGGAGTCCGGTATGTGAGAAACACTTCAGAGGCTCAGCGGTGATAGAAATCTCAGAGGGAGACGGCAGCAAACACACTGCAGTATGAAGTAAGTCCCTGTTGTAGCGTGCACGCTAGAAAGCAAAACTCGCCTCTGTAATAACTTCGTGTAAGCTTATGACCATATAAACAGGCAATATTAAAGATGTACTCCCAAGGAAGTGGCTGATCTGGTATAGGTAGCAAAGCAAAGTGTTTTTTTGGTATAACAGCACAGCAAGTAGAAATGAGACAGGCTTCAGACCTAGTCTAGAAACTTAATAATTAAGCACCTGTCTGCTGTCAGCTGATGCCTTAAGTACAGGTAAGGCTGAGGTCAGGTGAGTGGAAAAGGTATAGGTAAAACATGGAGCGGAATCCTTACAGGAGCATTGGGGTGGCATCTTATCTGGACGATATTCTAGTCCAGATGACATCTTGTCAGCAAGTAAGATCCCATACCGACATGCTGTTATCTTTTCTGAGAACTCTAAAGGTACATTTGGAATAGAGTTTCTTAGTCCCAAAAACAAAGGTGACTTTCTTTTGAACTATGAGAGATTCCATATTTATAAAGTCAAAAGTCAGGAAATTAGAGCTCGGTTCCACCTCAGACCTCGGCAGTTAAGCATGCTCAGGCAATGGAACGGAGATTATGCAGACTTTTCTCCTCGAATAACCTTGGGGCAGGAGACGAGGGACTCGCTTCAACAGCGGTTGTTTTTGAATAATTTCTCCCAAGGATCCTGCTTTTACAGACCGTCTTGGGCGTTTGTGACAACGGACGCTAGCCTTCTAGGGTGGGGAGCTGTCTGGGGTTCCCGACAGGCTCAGAGAGTTTGGATTCAGTCAGAGTCTGTTCTTCCTATAAACATCCTGGACCTGAGAGCAATCTTCAATGATCTTACAGTCGGACAACATAACTTTAGTGGCTTACATCAGTCAGGGAGGAACGAAGAGTTCCTTAGTGATGACCGAGGTAGCCAAGATATTTTAGTGGGCAGACGTCTATTATTGCTTGCTTTCGGCGATCCACATCCCAGGGGTCTGGGAGGCGGATTTTCTGAGCAGGCAGACCTTTCATTTGGGGGAGTGGGAACTCCATCCGGAAGTGTGTTCTCCAGCCTGTATCTCCAATGGGGTCAACCAGAGTTAGATCTCATGGCGTTTCAACAGAATGCCAAGCCCACAAGATACGGGTCGAGGTCCAGGGACTCCCAGGCGGAACTGATAGATGCTCTGGCGGTTCCTTAGACCTTTTAGTCTAGCATACCTTTTTTCCTACATTTGTGCTTCTTCCTCGAGTTATTGCTCGATTCAAACAGGAGAGGGTGTAGGTGATTTTCTTTGCTCCTGCTTGGCGTTGCAGGATTTGGTATGTAGATTTGGTGGATATGTCATCGCTGCCACCTTGGAGACTTCCGTTGCAGAAGGACCTTCTAATTCAATGGTCTTTCTTTCTCTCGAATCTAGTTTCTCTGAGGCTGACTGCTTGGATATTGATCGCTTAATTTTGTCTAAGCGGGGTTTTTTCTGACTCGGTCATAGAGACCATGATTCAGGCTAGCAAGCCTGTAACTGGAAAGATTTACCATAAGATATGGCGTAATTTTCTATTTGGTGTGAATCCGAGGGCTACTCATGCAGTAGAGTTAGGATTCCTAGGATTTTGTCTTTTCTCCAAGAAGGTTTGGAGAAAGGCTTATCGACTAGTTCCCTACAGGGTCAAATGTCGGCATTATCTTTTTTGTTACACAAACGTCTGGCGGATGTTCCGGATGTACAATCCATTTGTCAGGCCTTGGTCAGGACCAGGCCTGTGTTCAAGCCAGTTACTCCTCCAGGGAGTCTGAATTTAGTTTTTAAACTTCTTCAAGGGGCTCCGTTTGAGCCTGTGTATTCCTTAGATATTAAGTTGTTATCTAAGTTTTATTTCTTGTTGCTATTTCCTATGCTTGTAGAGTGTCAGAGCTCTCTGCATTGCAGTATGAGTCTCCTTACCTTATTTTCCATTCAGATAAGGTAGTTTTATGTACTACATTAGGATTTCTTCCTACGGTTACTTTTGATCGGAACATTAATTAGGAGATTGTTGTTCCTTCCTTGTGTCCTAATCCTTCTTCTCAGAAGGAACGAATGGACGTGGTCCATACCTTAAAGTTTTCTCCTGCAGGCGTCTAAGGATTTTCGTCAGTCTTTTCCTTGTGGTTTTCATAGGAAAACATAAGAGACAGAAAGCTACGGCTACTTCTCTTTCTTTTTGAATGAAGAGTATATCCAGTGAGGTAGCTCAGTTGGTAAAATGTCCTGTCTACAAAGGCCTGTCCAAAGGTCCCGGCTAGGCCGACTCAGCATTTCATCCTTCCAGGGTTGATACAATGAGTACCATTACATATGAGACTACTGGACCGCAACCTCCAGAGAGAGTTCCGGCTCGTTCCATGAGGGCTGTTGCTTCCTTATGGGCATTCTCGAAGGAAGCTTCTGTGGAACAGATTTGCAAGGTTGCACCTTGGTTTTCTCTTCACACTTTTTTCAAAGTTCTTTAAATTTGATACTTTTATTGCAACTGAGGCCGCTTTTGGGAGAAAGGTTCTTCAAGCAGTGGTGCCTTCTGTTTAGGTTACCTGTCTTGTCCCTCCCGTATCATCTGTGTACTCTAGCTTGGGTATTGAATCCCATTAGTAATTATGATGATCCGTGGACTCATCGTGTCTTAAAAAAGAAAAGAAAATGTATGCTTACCTGATAAATTTATTTCTTTTTTGACACGATGAGTCCACGGCCCGCCCTGTTCTTTTAGACAGGTTGTGGATTATTGTAAACTTCAGATACCTCTGCACCTTGGCTTTTCCTTTCTCTTTCTAACTTCGGTCGAATGACTGGAGTGGGAGGGAAGGGAGGAGCTATTTAACAGCTCGGCTGTGGTGCGCTTTGCCTCCTCCTGCTGACCAGGAGGTGAATATCCCATTAGTAATTATGATGATCCGTGGACTCGTCGTGTCAAAAAAGAAATAAATTTATCAGGTAAGCATACATTTTCTTTTTCTCCATTTCCTATATTGAAAGAGGGGTTTTCCTTAGCGGACTCCTCAAGGAGTCTCCGCAGACAGTACACAAGGTGGATTAATTTCCACACTAGCCAGGAGACCTTCTATTCCCATAGATGATAGTTGTTCCTTTAAGGAGCCCACGGATATAGGGGGGTTGTTCAGGATGGCAACCTATATTGATATGACTACCTTATGTTGCAGCATACTGGTTCATACATTGTCTAATTCTATTTGGACCCTTTGGGCCTATGTGTCTGGAGGTGAGGGTCATCCCTCCCTCTATCTAAAATTTTATTTTTCATTACTTTCAGAAATTCAAGGAAATTTTTTTTATTCTTCCTACAAGCAGGAGGGTAGTTCAGTTCTCAATATTATATGTAGACCAGACAAAGAGAGAGGTATTCTTGCACTGTGTAAGAGACCTCTCCGACATGGGAGTGATAGTTCCTGTTCTGATACAGGAGCAGGGTCTGGGATTTTACTCCTATTTGTTTGTGGTTCCCAAGAAATAGGGAACCTTCTTTCCAATTTTAGAGTCTAAACAAATTGCTCAGAGTAGCGTCCTTCTACAGGGAAACTATTCGTTCTATTCTCCCTTGATCCAAGAGGGTCAATTTATGTCAACAGTGGATTTAAAGGGTGCCTACCTGTATGTTCCCATTCACAGGGATCATCTCTAGGTCCTAAGGTTTGTCTTTCTGGCCTATCACTACCAGTTTGTCGCTTTTCCTTTCAGTCTTGCTTCAACTCCCAGAATTTTCACAATGGTTCTGGGATCGCTGTTGGCGGTGCTTGTTTCCGGGCAATTACAGTGGCACTCTATTTGGACGATATCCTAGTCCAGGAGCCATCATTTTATCAAGCAAGATCTCACACGGACATGGTGTTATCCTTTCTGCGATCATCAGAGGTGGAAGGTAAATCTGGATAAGAGTCCCAAATTCAAGGGTACCCTTCTTGGGAAATATAGATCCCCCATCTATGAAGATTTTTCTGACAGAAGTCAGGAAATCAAAGTTTATCGATATTTGTCTAGTCCTTCAGTAAACTTCTCGGCCATCAGTGGCTTAGTGCATGGAGGTAATCAGGCTGATGGTGGCAATGGTCATCATCCCGTTTGCTCGGTTCCATCTCAGACCTCTGCAGTTAAACATGCTCAGGCAATAGAACAGAGATTATGCTGATTTGTCTCCTCGAATACTACTGGATCGGGAGACAAGGGATCCTCTTCAATGGATCATCTTTCCCAGGGAATCTGCTTCCGCAGACCTTCTTGGGTGTGTGTGACACCCTTCTAGGGTGAGGAGCAGTCTGGAGTTCCCTAAAGGCTTAGGGAGTTTGGACTCTGTCAGAGTCTATTCTTCCTATAATCATTCTGGAGCTGAGAGCCATCTTTAATGCGCTTCTGGACTGGCCTCAGTTAGCCTCGGTCCAGTTTATCAGGTTCCAGTCGAACAACATAACTTCAATGGCTTACATCAATCATCAGGGAGGAACGAGGAGTTCCTTAGCGATGACAGAGGTATCCAAGATAATTCAGTGGGCAGAGGTCCATTCTTGTTGCCTGTCCGCATCCCAGGGGTGGACATCTGGGAGGCGGACTTCTTGAGCAGACAGACCTTTCTTCCGGGGTAGTGGGAACTCCATCCGGAAGTGTTCTCCAATTTGATTCTGAAGTAGGGTCAGCCGGAATTGGATCTCATGGCATTGCGACGGAATGCCAAGCTCCCGAGGTACGTGTCGAGGTCCAGGGACCACCAGGCGGAACTGATAGATGCCTTGGCGGTAACTTGAACCTTCAGTTTAGCATACCAATTTCCTCCGTTTGCTCTTCTTCCTCGGGTCATTGCTCGAGTCAAGCAGGAGAGAGCCTTGGTGATCATCATTGCACCGGCTTGGCCTCGAAGGATTTGGTATGCAGATCTGGTGGACATGTCGTCTCTGCTTCCGTGGAGACTACGTTGAGGAAGAACTTTCTAATTCAAGGTCTTTTCCTTCTCCGAAATCTAGTTTATATGAAATTGACTGCTTGGAGATTGAACGTTTAATTTCTTTTTTATGACACCATGAGTCCACCGATCATCTTAATTACTGCGTTA
Source organism: Bombina bombina (assembly GCF_027579735.1). NCBI lineage: Eukaryota > Metazoa > Chordata > Amphibia > Anura > Bombinatoridae > Bombina > Bombina bombina. Next base: position 469,958,496 of record NC_069505.1, on the reverse strand, counting down.
GTGATAGGAGGTGGCAAAGTGAGGTGTTAGAAAAGATTCTTCAATCAAGAGTTTATTATTTTTAAAGTAGTACAAGATTGTGGTGCTTTGTTCTAGGGTGTAGCCATAGTCCATATCAGTCTCTTCAGTAGGGCATTGGTGGCTTTAGAGCAATGGGAAGTTGTGGGACATAATTCTCACTGCGCCTCCCATGTAATTTTTGCTGCCCTTACCAAGAAAATCTGAGGGATATTACTCAGAACTTTCATTTTAATTTACAGGTCCATGTGAGGGAGAGGACCTCGCAAATCTGGGAACTGCCTTACTGTCCGGCAGAAGATGTGGTAAGTGCTAACTTTATTCTGGGGGTTGAAAAGACTCAGAAGAAAGGTTGGACACTTAATCTTTATGATACCTCGTTGGATTTGAGCTCTTTATCAGAAGGTTACAGATTTCCCCAGCGTCTTTGGGGACACTTTGGGACAGTTTAGACGCAGACACTTGGGCTGTATGGGACATGTGCTCTCATCTCCCGGCGGTTTCATTATAGCCGACCGGGAGATCCCCTATTGCCAAAGACTGATGCGTATACAAAGACGGGCTCAGTGTGAGGGGAGTTATGCTTTGTAAAAATATTTGAATGAGACTTGTGTTCTCATCTCCCGCCGGGAGATCTCATATTACCATAAGATGAGCTATACAACAGACTCATCTCCCGGCGGTTTAATAATAGCCGACTGGGAGATCACATATGGCCATAACTGATGACAAGCTCAGGGTGAGGTGATTTAACATTTAGTTTTTCTCTCGGACTAGCAGCTGCCAATCTAAAGCTGATCAGTCCTTTATTACACTCCCTACGGTTCCGATTAGTAAAAAACTCAATGGCGACCGTGGGGAGATTATTATGTTAATGCCCACGATGGGCGGAGTTATGTGTGGCGCCAATTTAGTTGCGCACCATTTTGTTAGTTCTTCCGAGTATTGGAAGGAATAGAGGAGAGTGTTTACTCTTAAAAAGAGAACGTAACGGACCGGACATTGTTTCAAAAGGTCTTAGTCCGGAATATTTACTGTGTAAAGGGCTGACAGGCACCTCAGCTAGGTTTAGCTGAGGTGTAGAAAGGGTTTTTAGTACCATGTTTATAAAGCCATATTTGCACTCTTAATTGAGAAATTACTTGTTAAGAATTTAAAGCGACAGTAACATAAATAAAAAAATTTCTCTTTAAAAGAGTTAAAAAGTTAGAGACAGTTTTTTTTTCTGGGTTGGTTTTTCTTGGATTATTCACCCTTATGGGGGGCAGAGTGATCCAAGAGACTCTACAAAGTGTCTTCTTATGTTTTGAAATGAATGGAGAGATCTTTACTATAAGAATAAAAACTTTTTTTTATAACCCACACATGCAATGCCCTGCGCCTCTTCACTAACTCCACCTGGGGTTATTTGAAAAACATTGCTTCCTAGGATCATTGAAGCGATATCTGATGTATTTAATCAGTGAATGTTACTGATAAAGTAGTAACTTTTCCAAATTATCTTCCTTGAAGCATGAAGTGGGGGATACTTGGGTAGTAGATAAGGGGGAAATCTCAGACTCTGTGTAATTCCTTTCGTTGATACTGAAGCGCTTCCTTTCAGCTTAGACTTCAACTGTTTGTTATTAGAAGGTTTCTAATACCCTGGATGACTCTGACATTATCGGTGTAGTCAGTCCTAATAAGTCCAGTACACTTTTCTCCAGATATAGCTGACTCTATCTAGGAGTCTTGTCAATAGTACCCAGGGAAGGGGTGTACATCAGAGTTTACATCTACCTGCGGTTTGTATTGCTTTGTCACCAGTGTGGTGGCGTACTGTTTTGATACGTGGTCTGATTCTATCGGACAGACACTTCTCTCGAAGATGTCCGGGATAGGATTAAGGCAATTACGTTTGCCGACTCCTTTATTTCAGATGCTCCTCTAAAAGGTTTTAAGCTGGAAGCTAAGTTTTCAGGTTTTTGCCATATGGCCCGCAGTGCGTCAGGAAAGATATGGTCTGCGGATACCTCATCTGAGTATAAACTTTTGGGTGATTCCCTATAAGGGAAGACCTTGTTTGGGCCTGTTTTTAGCGGTAATTCTCTCTGATATTTCGAGAGGAACGGGACATTCATTCCCTCAGGAATAGGGGAAAGCAATGCAAGTATCCTGCTAGGAAAACAAAGGACAGCAGGCTAGGCCTGCCCCCAATCCGGGAAGACTCTGTATCCCTAGGATACATTCTAGAGTCAGGACTTTTTCTCCCAGGGGAAGATCTTTGCTTCGAAGATTATCTGCAGAAGAAGAGAGGCATTTTTCCACTGAAAGGAGACCTCTCTGACGTGGGAGCAATAGTCCAAGTTCGGATTCAGGAACAGAGTCTGGAATTTATTCCAATTTGTTTGTGGTTCCCAAAAGGAGGGAACCTTCAGTCCTGTTTGTAGATATGAGGAGTTTAAATAAATTCATAAAATTACCGTCCTTCAAGATGGAAGCTATTCGTTCCACTCTCCCTTGATTCAAGAGGGTCAATCTATGACACTGAGAAATAAAGGACGTATATTGGCATGTTCCCATTCATAGGGATCATCACAAGTTTCTAAGGTTTGTCTTTCTAGACAAACTTTTCCAATTCATGGCTCTTCCCTTCGGTCTTGCCACAGCTCCCAGATTTTTCTCAGAGGTTCTAGGAACGCTGTTGGAGGTACTTCGATTAAGGGGCATTGCAGTGTCGCCCTATCTGACCGACACATTAGTCCAGGCACCATCCTTTAACAAGCAAGATCTCACACGGAAATGTTGTTATCCTTCCTGAGATCTCACGGATGGAAGGTAAATTTGGAAAAGAGTTCCTTTGTTCCAAATAGAGGGGTAACTTTCTTGGGAACTATAATAGATTCCCTATCTATGATGATTTTTCTGACAGAAGTCAGGTAATCAAAGATTTTTGATACTTGTCTAGCTCTTCAGTGGCTCAGGTCATGGAGGTAATCGGCTGATGGTGGCGCCAATGGACATCATCCCGTTTGCTCGGTTTCACCTCAGAGTTCTACAGTTAAACATGCTCAGGCAATGGAATGGAGATTATGCGGACTTGTCTTCCCAAATACTACTGGAGCACGAGACAAGGGATTTTCTTCAGTGGTTGTCTCTGGATCATCTCTCCCAGGGAACCTGCTTTCGCAGACTATCTTGGGTGATGGTGACAACAAATGCCAACTGACAACAAATGCCAGCTTTCTAGGATGGGGAGCAGTCTGGGGCTCTCTAAAGGCTCAGGGAGTTTGGACTCAGTTAGAGTTTGTTCTACCAATAAACATTGTGGAGTTGAGAGCGATTTTCAATGCTTTCCTGGCCTGACCCTAGTTAGCCTCAGTTCAGTTTATCAGGTTCCAGTCGGACAACATAACTTCAGTGGTTTGCATCATTCATCAGGAAGGAACGAGAAGTTCCTTAGCAATGACAGAGGTAACCAAAATAATTCAATGGGCAGAGGTCCATTCTTGCTGTCTGTCGGCGATCCACATCCCAGGGGTGGACATCTGGGAGGCGGATTTCCTGAGTAGGCAGACCTTTCATCAGGGGAGTGGGAACTCCATCCGGAGGTGTTCTCCAGCCTGATTCTCATATGGGGTCAGCCGGAATAGATCTCATGGCATCTCGGCAGAATGCCAAGCTCCCGAGGTACAGGTCGAGGTTCAGGGACCCTCAGGCGGTAGTGATAGATGCCCTGGCGGTTCCTTGGACCTTCAGTTTAGCATACCTATTTCCTCCATTGGCTCTTCTTCCTTGGCTCATTGCTCGAGTTTAGTAGGAGAGGGCCTCGGTGATCCTCATTGCACCAGCTTGGCCTCGCAGGATTTGGTATGCAGATCTGGTGGACATGTAGTCTCTACCACCTTGGAGACTTCCGTATAGGAAGGACCTTCTAATCGAGGGCCCTTTCCTCACCCAAGTCTAGTTTCTCTGAAACTGATTGCTTGGAGATAGAGACTGCTCGGTCATAGAGACCATGATTCAGGATCGTAATCCTGTTTCTAGAGGGTTTTACCATAAGATATGGTGTACATATATCTATTGGAAGGGAGGAGCTATTTAACAGCTCTGCTGTGGTGCTCTTTGCCTCCTCCTGCTGACCAGGAGGTGAATATCCCATTAGTAATTAAGATGATACGTGGACTCATCGTGTCAAAAAAGAAATACATTTATCAGGTAAGCATAAATTTTCTTTTTATCCAAGCGGGGTTTTTCTGACTCAGTTATAGAGACCATGTTTCAGGCTCGTAAGCCTGTAACTAGAAAGATTTATCATAAGATATGGCGTAAATATCTCAATAGTGCGAATCCAAGGGCTACTCAGGGAGTAGAGTTGGGATTCCATAGAATTTTGTCCTTTTTTTCCAAGTGGGTTTGGAGAAGGGATTATGGACGAGTTCCCTAGGGGGGTCAAATCTCGGCCTTATCTATTTTGTTACACAAACGTCTGGCAGATGTCCCAGATGTACAATCATTTTGTCAGGCCTTGGTCATGATCAGGCCTGTGTTCAAACTAGTTACTCCTCCATGGAGTCTTAATTTAGTTCTCAAAGTTCTTCAAGGGGTTTCGTTTGAGACTATGGCCTCTAGTTATCAAAATCTGGCGGACCTGATCCTTCAGTGCGGATCAGGTCCACCAGACTTCGCTGAATACGGTGAGCAATACGCTCGCCATATTCAGCATTTGCACCAGCAGCTCACAAGAGCTGTTGGTGCAACGCCGCCCCCTGCTGACTCGCGGCCAATCGGCCGCCAGCAGGGGGGTGTCAATCAACCCGATCGTACTAGATCAGGTTGATTTGCGGCGATGTCTGTCCGCCTGCTCAGAGCTGGCGGACAAGTTATGGAGCAGCGGTCTTTGTGACCGCTGCTTCATAACTGCTGTTGCTGGCGAGCCTGCAGGCTTGCCAGAAACACGGGGCATCAAGCTCCATACGGAGCTTGATGCATATGCCCCCAAGAGTTCCTTAGATATTAAGCTGTTATCTTGGAAAGTTTTATTTCCTGTTGCTATTTCTTCTGCTCGCAGAGGGTCAGAGCTCTCTGCATTGTAGTATGATTCTCTTTACCTTATTTTTCATTCTGATAAGGTAGTTTTACTTATTAAATTGGGTTTTCTTCCTAAGGTTTTTTCGGATCGGAACATTAATCAAGAGATTCTTGTTCCTTTCATGTGTCCTAATCCTTCTTCTCAGAAGGAAAGACTTCTACATAATTGGACGTGGTTCGTGCCTTAAAATTTTATCTGCAGGCGACTAAGGATTTTCGCCAGTCTTCAGCCCTGTTTGTGGTTTTCTCCGGAAAATGTAAGGGTCAGAAAGCTACGGCTACTTCTCTTTATTTTTGGCTGAAGAGTATCATACGTTTTGCATATGCGACTGATGGACAGTAGCCTCCTGAGAGAGTTGCGGCTCATTCCACAAGGGCTGTTGCTTCCTCACGGGCATTCAAGAATGAAGCTTCAGTGGAACAGATTTGCAAGGCTGCAACTTGGTCCTCTTCACACTTTTTCAAAGTTCTACAAATCTGACACTTTTGCCTCGGCTGAGGCCGCTTTTGGGAGAAAGGTTCTTCAAGCAGTTGTTCCTCCTGTTTAGGTTCCCTGTCTTGTCCGTCCCGTATCATCTGTGTACTCTAGCTTGGGTATTGAATCCCATTAGTAATTAAGATGATCTGTGGACTCATCGTGTCTTAAAAAAGAAAAGAAAATTTATGCTTACCTGATACATTTATTTATTTTTTGACACGATGAGTCCACGGCCCGCCCTGGTTGTGGGTTATTGTAAACTTCAGACACCTCTGCACCTTGGCTTTTCCTTTCTTTCCTTAACTTCGGTCGAATGACTGGAGTGGGAGGGAAGGGAGGAGCTATTTAACAGCTTTGCTGTGGTGCTCTTTGCCTCCTCCTGCTGACTAGGAGGTGAATATCCCATTAGTAATTAAGATGATCCGTGGACTAATCGTGTCAAAAAATAAATAAATTTATCAGGTAAGCATAAAATTTCTTTTTCTTCTGTTTGGTATCTTTCCTCTGGGAATTTTTTTTTTTCCCAAGAGCTTTATTTGAAAATAGAATGAGAAAAAACAAAGGTGCATGCACCTTAGGTGCCATTCAGGGTTTACAACATTCACCCGTACAATCAATGGGATAGTATATAAAGAAAATAAATCTGCATACATGTAAGGGGTATGGGTAGTAAGTCCTGGGTTCCACCCCAGACATATCAATAAGGTGCATATCCACAGTAGAATAACAAGCTCTATCTTTTTCCATTTTTTTTTGTTTCCACTTTTCACTCCCCTAAATCTAATACCATATTTATTAAAAGAAAAAACAGCAAATTAAATTTCGAAAGCCAGTTATAACAAAGATATACAGTTACTTTTAGTAACAAGAATTGTCAATGCTGGCCGTGGACAAGGTCACTTACATCGGCCGGGGCACAGCCTGAGAGCGAGCTTAAAAAAGAAGAAGAAAGAGCTGCAAGAGAAAAGAAGGGGAGAGGAGAGGAACAGAAGGGACCTGGAGTTTATGTTCAAGTAAACCGGGCACATCTCCATTCCACAGATGGAGCATCATATCATACTCATCCAGTTTTGCTATATTCCTATAGTGGTATTTCTCCAACCACAGGAGGTCGCAGACATTCTGTTTCCAGTCGTTAACCGTGGGGACTCGTGTGGATTTTCAACGTGCAGGGATCAGGGATTTCGCCCCTGTCAGCATTAGCAGGGTTTTCTTGACAGGACTCTGAATCTTATATGGGAAATGAAAGAGCAAGGTCTCCGGTGTCCTAGGGATATCTATCTCTAAGATTTGTGTCATCCCTTCCCAAATTTCCCTCCAGAAATCCTCTAGTAGGGGGCAATCCCACCAAATGTGCAAGATAGAGCCCTCCCCTCCACATCCCCTCCAGCACCTGTCTGACGTGTCCGGATATATCGTCTTGAGTCGTGTTGGTGTGAGATACCATCTACTTAGTAATTTATAGTGTGATTCTTGTATACGGGCGGAAACAAAGACCGCCTTGGCAGCCCGAAATACACGCTGCCAATCTTCTGTGGTCAGTTCAGTGCCCAATTCTTTGTGCCACATCCTAACATAAGTTGGGGGGGGGGGGGGCTATCTTTGGCGAGTAGAAGCAGTCGGTAAATCTTGGATGTCAAGTGTCGGGGGGTAGTAGCTAGCGTACACAAGGGCTCGAAGGGAGTGAGTTCCCTAAGCAATTGGCTTTTATGTTTATGGGTAGTTATGAAATGACTTATCTGCAGATACATATACCACGATAGCGGACGGTCAGGAAAGGAATCAAGAACCTCCTGTCTCGCTCTAATTCCTCCGTTACTGATAATGGTGCCTACATAGTTATTATGTGATGACCTTGTCACATGAGAAGGCCTGACCTGTAGGGGGATTTCCGGGTTATCATATATCGGTGTCAAAGGGAAGTAAGTAGTAGAAATGTGGGACTCAGTACGAACTGTTCTGTCCCATTCTCGGAACAACTCCCCCAGCAAAGGGTACAAGTTGAAAGTTGATACCCTCTGGGAATTTTTAGTCGGGCTTCCTCGCTTGGTTGAGGGGCTGCGGCGGGGTTGATGCCCCTGACAGATGCTGTCCGTGAGGTGGGTGCTCTCCGTTTGGCCCACTCGTGGTTCTTTCTAGGTTCTTTGGACTGTTGGTAGATTTGTGTTTCTGGGACCGCTTCTTCTTTCAAAATGTTTGTTGATCCCTGTTTCGGACGAACTGGGACTTTGTTTTCTTGGGAATTTGTTTTTAGGTTGGTGGCTTTATTGGTCCGCCTCGTACCCTCCCGTTTTGACATTCTGAGGCTTAGAATAGCCAGAATAATCTCGCCAAAGTTATCAATAAAGCTGTCAAAAAGCCGCGCACCAAGTATGGGGCGATGAGCAGCGGACTGTGATAGTTATCACTTATCCGATCTCGCTGCTCTTCGGCTTTTTCCCAGCTTTATTGATACCCCTGTCACTAAGCACTCACACTAAACTATACTGTCCTACCCCCTATACCGGCGCCCCCGCAGCCCCCCGCAACTAAATAAAGTTATTAACCCCTAAACCGCCGCTCCTAGACCCCGCCGCAACTATAATAAATGTATTAACCCCTAAACCGCCGCTCCCAGAGCCCACCGCCACCTACATTATACCTAGTAACCCCTATCCTGCCCCCCCTATACCGCCGCCACCTATAATAAATTTATTAACCCCTATCCTGCCGATCCCGGACCCCGCCGCAACTAAATAAATTGTTTAACCCCTAAACCGCCGCTCCCGGACCCCGCCGCCACCTATATTAAACTTATTAACCCCTAATCTGCCCCCCCTACACTGTCGCCACCTATAATAAATTTATTAACCCCTATCCTGCCCCCCCTACACCGCCGCAACTATAATAAATATGTTAACCCCTAAACCTAAGTCTAACCCTAACCCTAACACTCCCCTAACTTAAATATTAATTAAATACATCTAAATATTATAACTCTTATTAACTAACGGCTAGATTTAGAGTTTTGTCGGTAACGACCCGCGTATCTAACGCTGGCATTTTTCTGGCCGCACCTTTAAAATAACTCTGGTATTGAGAGTCCACAGAATGGCTGCGTTAGGCTCCAAAAAAGGAGCGTACAGCATATTTAACGCAACTGCAACTCTCGATACCAGAGTTGCTTACGGACGCGGCCAGCCTCAAAAACGTGCTCGTGCACGATTCCCCCATAGGAAACAATGGGGCTGTTTGAGCTGAAAAAAAACCTAACACCTGCAAAAAAGCCGTGTTCAGCTCCTAACGCAGCACCATTGTTTCCTATGGGGAAACACTTCCTACGTCTGCACCTAACACTCTAACATGTACCCCGAGTCTAAACACCCCTAACCTTACACTTATTAACCCCTATTCTGCCGCCCCCGCTATCGCTGACCCCTGTATATTATTTTTAACCCCTAATCTGCCGCTCCGTAAACCGCCGCTACTTACATTATCCCTATGTACCCCTAATCTGCTGCCCTAACATCGCCGACCCCTATATTATATTTATTAACCCCTAATCTGCCCCCCACAACGTCGCCTCCACCTGCCTACACTTATTAACCCCTAATCTGCCGAGCGGACCGCACCGCTATTATTATAAAGTTATTAACCCCTAATCCGCCTCACTAACCCTATAATAAATAGTATTAACCCCTAATCTGCCCTCCCTAACATCGCAGACACCTAACTTCAATTATTAACCCCTAATCTGCCGACTGGAGCTAACCGCTATTCTAATAAATGTATTAACCCCTAAAGCTAAGTCTAACCCTAACACTAACACCCCCCTAAATTAAATATAATTTTAATCTAACGAAATTAATTAACTCTTATTAAATAAATTATTCCTATTTAAAGCTAAATACTTACCTGTAAAATAAATCCTAATATAGCTACAATATAAATTATAATGATATTATAGCTATTTTAGGATTAATATTTATTTTACAGGTAACTTTGTATTTATTTTAACCAGGTACAATAGCTATTAAATAGTTAAGAACTATTTAATAGCTAAAATAGTTAAAATAATTACAAAATTACCTGTAAAATAAATCCTAACCTAAGTTACAATTAAACCTAACACTACACTATCAATAAAATAATTAAATAAAATACCTATAATTATCTACAATTAAACCTAACACTACACTATCAATAAATAAATTAAATACAATTCCTACAAATAAATACAATGAAATAAACTAACTAAAGTACAAAAAATAAAGAACTAAGTTACAAAAACTAAAAAAATATTTACAAACATTAGAAATATATTACAACAATTTTAAACTAATTACACCTACTCTAAGCCCCCTAATAAAATAACAAAGCCCCCCAAAATAAAAAAATGCCCTACCCTATTCTAAATTACTAAAGTTCAAAGCTCTTTTACCTTACCAGCCCTGAACAGGGCCCTTTGCGGGGCATGCCCCAAGAAGTTCAGCTCTTTTGCCTGTAAAAAAAAACATACAATACCCAAGCCCCCCAACATTACAACCCACCACCCACATACCCCTAATCTAACCCAAACCCCCTTAAATAAACCTAACACTAAGCCCCTGAAGATCTCCCTACCTTGAGTCGTCTTCACCCAGCCGAGCCAAATTCTTCATCCAAGTGGAGCAAGAAGAGGTCCCCAATCCGGTAGAAGTCTTCATCCAAGCGGGGCAGAAGAGGTCTTCCATCCGATTGAAGTCTTCATCCAAGCGGGATCTTCTATCGTCATCCATCCGGAGCAGAGCGGCAGCATCCTGAAGACCTCCGACGCGGAACATCCATCCTGGCCGACGACTGAACGACGAATGACGGTTCCTTTAAATGACGTCATCCAAGATGGCGTCCCTCGAATTCCGATTGGCTGATAGGATTCTATCAGCCAATCGGAATTAAGGTAGGAATATTCTGATTGGCTGATGGAATCAGCCAATCAGAATCAAGTTCAATCCGATTGGCTGATTCTATCAGCCAATCGGAATTAAGGTAGGAATCAGATTCAAGTTCGATCCGATTGGCTGATTGGATCAGCCAATCAGATTGAGCTCGCATTCTATTGGCTGATCGGAACAGCCAATAGAATGCGAGCTCAATCTGATTTATTTTTTATTTTTTGTACTTTAGTTAGTTTATTTAATTGTATTTATTTGTATGTATTGTATTTAATTAATTTATTGATAGTGTAGTGTTAGGTTTAATTGTAGATAATTGTAGGTATTGTATTTAATTAATTTATTGATAGTGTAGTGATAGTGTAGTGTTAGGTTTAATTGTAACTTAGGTTAGGATTTATTTTACAGGTAATTTTGTAATTATTTTAACTAGGTAGCTATTAAATAGTAAATAACTATTTAATAGCTATTGTACCTGGTTAAAATAAATACAAAGTTGCCTGTAAAATAAATATTAATCCTAAAATAGCTACAATATAGTTATAATTTATATTGTAGCTATTTTATGGTTTATTTTACAGGTAAGTATTTAGCTTTAAATAGGAATAATTTATTTAATAAGAGTTAATTTATTTCGTTAGATTTAAATTATATTTAAGTTAGGGGGGTGTTAGTGTTAGACTTAGCTTTAGGGGTTAATACATTTATTATAGTAGCGGTGTGGTCCGGTCGGCAGATTAGGGGTTAATAATTGTAGGTAGGTGGAGGCGACGTTGGGGGCGGCAGATTAGGGGTTAATAAATATAATATAGGGGTCGGCTGTGTTAGGGGCAGCAGATTAGGGGTACATAGGTATAATGTAGGTTGCAGCGGTGTGCGGTCGGCAGATTAGGGGTTAAAAAAATTTAATAGAGTGGCGGCGATGTGGGGGGGGCCTCGGTTTAGGGGTACATAGGTAGTTTGTGGGTGTTAGTGTACTTTAGAGCACAGTAGTTAAGAGCTTTATAAACCGGCGTTAGCCCAGAAAGCTCTTAACTACTGACTTTTTTCTGCGGCTGGAGTTTTGTCTTTAGATTTCTAACGCTCACTTCAGCCACGACTCTAAATACTGGCGTTAGAAAGATCCCATTGAAAAGATAGGATACGCAATTGACGTAAGGGGATCTGCGGTATGGAAAAGTCGCGGCTGCAAAGTGAGCTTTAGACCCTTTCCTGACTGACTCTAAATACCAGCGGGCGGCCAAAACCAGCGTTAGGAGCCTCTAACGCTGGTTTTTGACGGCTAACGCCAAACTCTAAATCTAGCCGTTAGTTTTTTTTATTTTTTGTACTTTAGTTAGTTTATTTAATTGTAGGTATTTGTAGTTAATTAATTAAATTTATTTAATGATAGTGTAGTGTTAGGTTTAATTGTAACTTAGGTTAGGTTTATTTTACAGGTAATTTTGTATTTCTTTTAGCTAGGTAGTTATTAAATAGTTAATAACTATTTAATAACTATTCTAACTAGCTAAAAGAAATACAAAGTTACCTGTAAAATAAATATAAATCCTAAAATAGCTACAATGTAATTATTATTTATATTGTAGCTATATTAGGGTTTATTTTAAAGGTAAGTATTTAGTTATAATAGGATTAATTTAGTTAATAAGAGTTATAATATTTAGATGTATTTAATTAATATTTAAATTAGGGGGGTGTTAGGGTTAGGGTTAGACTTAGGTTTAGGGGTTAACATATTTATTATAGTTGCGGCGGTGTAGGGGGGGCAGGATAGGGGTTAATAAATTTATTATAGGTGGCGACGGTGTAGGGGGGGCAGATTAGGGGTTAATAAGTTTAATATAGGTGGCGGCGGGGTCCGGGAGCGGCGGTTTAGGGGTTAAACAATTTATTTAGTTGCGGCGGGGTCCGGGATCGGCAGGATAGGGGTTAATAAATTTATTATAGGTGGCGGCGGTATAGGGGGGGCAGGATAGGGGTTACTAGGTATAATGTAGGTGGCAGTGGGCTCCGGGAGCGGCAGTTTAGGGGTTAATACATTTATTATAGTTGCTGCGGGGTCTAGGAGCGGCGGTTTAGGGGTTAATAACTTTATTTAGTTGCGGGGGGCTGCGGGGGCGCCGGTATAGGGGGTAGAACAGTATAGTTTAGTGTGAGTGCTTAGTGACAGTGGTATCAATAAAGCTGGGAAAAAGCCGAAGAGCAGCGAGATCGGATGAGTGATAACTATCACAGTCCGCTGCTCATTGCCCTGTACTTGGTGCGCGGCTTTTTGACAGCTTTATTGATAACTTTGGCGAGATTATTCTGGTCCGCGGCGGCGATGGTAGGCGAGCTTAGGCGGGCGTATTGGGCCGGCGAAGGCAGGTAAGTAGACACGTTGATAACTAAGCCTCAGAATGTCAAACGGGAGGGTAAGAGGCGGACCAATAAAGGCACCAACCTAAAAACAAATTCCCAAGAAAACAAAGTCCCAGTTCGTCCGAAACAGGGATCAACAAACATTTTGAAAGAAGAAGCGGTCCCAGAAACACAAATCTACCAACAGTCCAAAGAACCTAGAAAGAACCACGAGTGGGCCAAACAGAGAGCACCCACCTCACGGACAGCATCTGTCAGGGGCATCAACCCCGCCGCAGCCCCTCAACCAAGCGAGGTTTTTAATGTAGAATAGGGTAGGGCATTTTTTTTTATTTTGTGGGGCTTTGTTATTTTATTAGGGGCTTAGATTAGTTGTAAGTAGCTTAAAATTGTTGTAATATTTTTTAAATATTTGTAACTTATTTTTTTTTATTTTTTGTAACTTAGTTTTTTTATTTTTTGTACTTTAGTTAGTTTATTTAATTGTAGGTATTTGTAGTTAGGGTTAGACTTAGGTTTAGGGGTTAATAATTTTATTATAGTGGCGGCGGTGTAGGGGGGCAGGATAGGGGGTTAATAAATTTATTATAGGTTGCGGCGGTATAGGGGGGGCAGGATAGGGGTTAATACATTTTTTATAGGTGGCGACGGTGTAGGGGGGGCAGATTAGGGGTTAATAAGTTTAATATAGGTGGCGGCGAGGTCCGGGAGCGGCGGTTTAGGGGGGAATAACTTTAGTTGCTGCAGTATAGGGGGCGGCAGATTAGGGGTTAATATGTATAATGTAGGTTGCGGCGGGGTCCGGGAGCGGCGGTTTAGGGGGTAATAAATGTATTTAGTTGCGGCGGTGTGGGGGGGGCAGATTAGGGGTGTTTAGACTCGGGGTACATGTTTGGGTGTTAGGTGTACACATTTCCCATAGGAATCAATGGGATGTCGGGCAGCATGAACATGAACTTTCGCTATGGTCAGACTCCCATTGATTCCTATGGGATCCGCCGCCTCCAGGGCGGTGGATTGAAAACCAGGTACGCTGGGCCGGAAAAGTGCAGAGCGTACCTGCTAGTCATTTGCTAACTAGCAAAAGTAGTCAGATTGTGCCGAACTTGTGTGCGGAACATCTGGAGTGACGTAAGCATCGATCTGTGTCGGACTGAGTCCGGCGGATCGAAGCTTACGTCACAAAATTCTACTTTTGCCGGGCAGCAAGGTTTGATAACTTAGGCGAATCAGCTTTGCCACAAATACGCTGCGGAATTCCAGCGTATTTGAGGTTGACGGCTTGATAAGTAGGGGCCTCTGTGTCCTCTTTAGCTTGGGTATAAATTTCCCATAAGTAATGAATGCGGCTGTGGACTCTTTCCCGTTAGGAAGAAAAACATAAATTATGCTTACCTGATAATTTCCTTTTCTTCCGTGGGAAAGAGTCCACAACCCCCTGCACGTTTTTCTGATGCGTTGTTGTTTTTTATCTTCTGGCACCCTTTCACCTTGATGCTTCTTCCACTGTTCCTTGTTCCTCTGCTAAATGACTGCGGGATAAGGGAAGTGGGAGGAGTATTTATGCCTTTGGGTGGTGGGTCTTTGCCTTCTCCTGGTGGCCAGGTTCTTATTTCCCATAAGTAATGAATGTGGCTGTGGACTCTTTCCCCCCCCCCTCCCTAAAGTTCTCCTTTTTGCGCATTATCATGCTGGTAAGCGCAGGGGTCAGAAGGCCACGGTGACTGTCCTTTCTTTTTGTTTGAAGAGTACTTTCCGTATGGCTTATGTTGAGGCGAGACAGCTGCCTCCTGCAAGATTTAAGGCTTATTCTACCCATGCAGTGTCTTCATCTTGAGCCTTTAAGTGCAAAGTTTCTATGGAACAGATTTGTAAGGCGGCTACTTGGTCCTCTTTACATTCTTGCCTGCCTTGTTCTAGCCCTCCCTGTTCATTTTGTGTACTCTTTAGCTTGGGTATTGGAATCCCAACAGTAATGAATTAATTCGTGGACTCTCCCTGCCATTAGAAAGAAAACCAAATTTATGCTATTTTTGTTTTCTTCTACAAGATATGACGAGTCCACGGATTTCATCCTTACTTGTGGGATTTATCCTCCTGCTAACAGGAAGTGGCAAAGAGCACCACAGCAGAGCCGTATATATAGCTCCTCCCTTCCCTCCACCCCCAGTCATTCTCTTTGCCTGTATAGTAATAGGAAGAGGTAAAGTGAGGTGTTAGTTTAGTTTCTTCAATCAAGAATTTTTTTTAATTTCAAGTGGTGCCAGTGAGTACTATTTTTCTCAGGGAAAGTGAGGATGCTTCCTGCCCTGATGTTGATGATCTTAGCAAGCATTTTCTAAGATCTATGATGGTTCCCACAGCTGCTGAAGATAGTGTAAGCAAATCTTCAGGGTGGAGACCGGTGTGTTACTATAAGCAACTTTGAGGTATGTTCATTCTTTTTTGTTTCTGGGGAGACTTGATGCACAGAACGGCTGACATTTTCCCCTTTATGGGGAGGGGTAAGCAGTATACACATGTATAAAGAAATGGTGTACCTGGAATCCCTTTTTCTTTATTACCATACTATGTTAAAGATTTTTTGCTGAAAAAGAGGGGCTTTGACGCTGAGTTGCGGTTCTGTTTCAAAGGGTCATGTTATGAAAGGCACATGGCTTAGTGTTATGACATATTGTGTAGAACTTTTCTATTACTATACCAAGTGTTTATAAGAGGGCACATGGCTTATAGGGGACATGTTTAATTTTTTTACTATGACCCATGTGGGTCTTGCCGTACTTGCATAACGCCCACGGTGGGCGGGGCCTTTTTCGTGCATTCAGAAGTGCAGTTCAGCTGGATCGCATGGGCGACAGAGTCCTGTTCTCTGGGGACGCCTGAGTCTTCCGGACTTTAAGAGGGCCTGAATAGCTTCTCGAGCAGTAGCCGTTACATTCGGGGGCAGGTAGGCGTGGTGCAGGGGCCCAATTAGAGATAAAACATACTTTATTTGTTAAACATCGTTATTATATTGGTTTACCATATTTGAGCAAGTGGATGCAATATTGTTAGAGTGTTTTTGATCATTTTCAAATACATTTATTTCTTAACAAAACACATTTTGCGGTTTTTAAAATTTAAAGGCGCAGTAAAGTAATTTTTTCTGCATTTACTTTTTACTATAATCGAAATCAGAGCACATTTTTTTAAAATAAAAGAACCTCTATTATAAGAGTGCTAATCTGTTTAACATGTCTGACACTGAGGAGGAAACTCATTGCTCTATGTGTTTAGATGCCACTGTGGAAGACCCTCTAACTTTTTGTCCCTTGTGTACTGAGAGGGCCTTGCAGTGCAAAGCACAAATTTTATGTAAAGAAAATATGTCTAAGGATGATTCTCAGTCTGAGGAGAATCAGGATATACCGCTAACTTCTCCCTAAGTGTCACAACCTTTAATGCCCACCCAAGCGACGCCTGGTTCTTCAACCGCGTCTAGTTCTTTTACTCTGCAGGATATGGCTGCAGTTATGTCAACTACCCTTACAGATGTATTATCTAAGTTGCCAGCGTTACAGGGTAAACGCAGTAGGACAGAAGTCCATGCGAATACTGAGTCCTCTAATGCTTTACTAGCTATTTCCGATGTATCCTCACAGGGATCTGATTTGGGGGTCAGGGAACTTTTGTCTGAGGGGGAACTTTCCAATTCGAGAAGTGCGGTACCTCAAACAGACTCGGACACCATGTCCTTTTAATTTAAGCTTGAACACCTCCACCTGTTGCTTCGGGAGGTTTTAGCGACTCTGGATGACTGTGACCCTATTGTGGTGCCACCAGAGAAATTGTGTAAGATGGACAAATACTTAGAAGTACCTGCGTACACTGATGTTTTTCCGGTTCCTAAGAGAATCTCGGAGATTATTAAGAGGGAATGGGACAGACCGGGTATTCCGTTCTCACCCTCTCCTAATTTCAAGAAGATGTATCCCATAGCTGACACTTCGGAACTCGTGGCAAACAGTCCCTAAGGTGGAGGGAGCTATATCTACCCTGGCAAAGCGTACAACTATTCCTATTGAAGACAGTTGTACTTTTAAAGACCCTATGGATAAGAAATTGGAGGGTCTTCTAAAGAAATTGTTTATTCATCAGGGTTACCTCTTACAACCTACGGCCTGCATTGTTCCAGTTACCACTGCGGCAGCCTTCTGGTTTGAAACTTTAGAAGAGTCTCTTAAGACTGAGACTCATTTAGAGGATGTATTAGATAGAATTAAGGCTCTTAAGCTGGCCTTTCATATTGCTAAATTGGCGGCTAAGAATGCCGGATTTGCTATTTCTTCTATAAAGGTAAGACGAGTCCATGGATTCATCCTTTACTTGTGGGATATAGTCCTCCTGCTAACAGGAAATGGCAAAGAGCACCACAGCAGAGCTTTCTATATAGCTCCTCCCTTAGCTCCACCCCCCAGTCATTCTCTTTGCCTACTCTAAGTACTAGGAAGGGTAAAGGGAAAGAGGTGATAAAATATTAGTTTTTAATTTCTTCAAGCAAGAGTTTGTTATTTTAAATGGTACCGGTGTGTACTATTTACTCTCAGGCAGCAGATGGATGAAGACTGCTGCCTGGAGGATGATGATCTTAGCATTGGTAACTAAGATCCAGTGCTGTTCCCACAGAGGCTGAGGAGTACAGGAAACTTCAGTGTGAGGAACGTTTTAATGCTATGCAGCATTGAGGTATGTTCAGTCATATTTTTCTGGAGAGACTGTGTATTTCAGAAAGGCTGACATTATACCCAGGAGGGTAAGGGTAAGCAGTTATCCTAGAACTAATAAGAAGGGCATTACTAAGCTTGCATAAGGGGCCAATTACAAATATGGTTGACACTGAGTTGTAAATGTTTGTGGGCAAACGTTTTTATGATCTGGGAGTGCTTTAACGTTTTGTGGGCAATAACGTTTTGGGCAACTTTATTGAGGGCACACATGGCTTAATTTCTGGGTCTCAGAACCCACATTGCTAGTTATAACCGCTCTGGTGCGGTTCTTTGAGGCTGTGGAGACATCACGTGAGATGGGCGGGGCCTATTTTCACGCCTCAGATGCGCAGTTATTTTCTCTCAGCAAGCAGCAAGCTCTAACTCCTGAGGGCCCTGGTGGATGTTTTGGGCCAAATCGAAGCTTTAACCCCACATTTGCTATCCCTGAGGGCAGGTAGGGCCACAGCAGGGCTGTGGCAAGGTGCTGAGGTTGTTTTTTTCCGGATCTGGGCCTATTTCTCCAACATAGGTGTGTCCGGTCCACGGCGTCATCCTTACTTGTGGGATATTCTCTTCCCCAACAGGAAATGGCAAAGAGCCCAGCAAAGCTGGTCACATGATCCCTCCTAGGCTCCGCCTACCCCAGTCATTCTCTTTGCCGTTGTACAGGCAACATCTCCACGGAGATGGCTTAGAGTTTTTTAGTGTTTAACTGTAGTTTTTATTATTCAATCAAGAGTTTGTTATTTTAAAATAGTGCTGGTATGTACTATTTACTCTGAAACAGAAAAGAGATGAAGATTTCTGTTTGTATGAGGAAAATGATTTTAGCAACCGTTACTAAAATCCATGGCTGTTCCACACAGGACTGTTGAGAGGAATTAACTTCAGTTGGGGGAACAGTGAGCAGTCTTTTGCTGCTTGAGGTATGACACATTCTAACAAGACGATGTAATGCTGGAAGCTGTCATTTTCCCTATGGGATCCGGTAAGCCATTTTTATTCAGACAGTAAATAAGGGCTTCACAAGGGCTTATTAAGACTGTAGACATTTTCTGGGCTAAATCGATTCATATAATTACACATATTTAGCCTTGAGGAATCATTTAATCTGGGTATTTTTGTTAAATAATATCGGCAGGCACTGTTTTAGACACCTTATTCTCTAGGGGCTTTCCCTAATCATAGGCAGAGCCTCATTTTCGCGCCGGTATTGCGCACTTGTTTTTGAGAAGCATGACATGCAGTCGCATGTGTGAGGAGCTCTGATACATAGAAAAGACTTTCTGAAGGCTTCATTTGGTATCGTATTCCCCTTTGGGCTTGGTTGGGTCTCAGCAAAGCAGATACCAGGGACTGTAAAGGGGTTAAAGTTAAAAACGGCTCCGGTTCCGTTATTTTAAGGGTTAAAGCTTCCAAATTTGGTGTGCAATACTTTTAAGGCTTTAAGACACTGTGGTGAAATTTTGGTGAATTTTGAACAATTCCTTCATACTTTTTCGCAATTGCAGTAATAAAGTGTGTTCAGTTTAAAATTTAAAGTGACAGTAACGGTTTTATTTTAAAACGTTTTTTGTACTTTGTTATCAAGTTTATGCCTGTTTAACATGTCTGAACTACCAGATAGACTGTGTTCTGAATGTGGGGAAGCCAAGGTTCCTTTTCATTTAAATAAATGTGATTTATGTGACACTGAAAATGATGCCCAAGATGATTCCTCAAGTGAGGGGAGTAAGCATGGTACTGCATCATTCCCTCCTTCGTCTACACGAGTCTTGCCCACTCAGGAGGCCCCTAGTACATCTAGCGCGCCAATACTCCTTACTATGCAACAATTAACGGCTGTAATGGATAATTCTATCAAAAACATTTTAGCCAAAATGCCCACTTATCAGCGTAAGCGCGACTGCTCTGTTTTAGATACTGAAGAGCATGAGGACGCTGATGATAATGGTTCTGAAATGCCCCTACACCAGTCTGAGGGGGCCAGGGAGGTTTTGTCTGAGGGAGAAATTTCAGATTCAGGGAAAATTTCTCAACAAGCTGAACCCGATGTGATTACATTTAAATTTAAGTTGGAACATCTCCGCGCTCTGCTTAAGGAGGTATTATCCACTCTGGATGATTGTGAGAATTTGATCATCCCAGAGAAACTATGTAAAATGGACAAGTTCCTAGAGGTCCCGGGGCTCCCAGAAGCTTTTCCTATACCCAAGCGGGTGGCGGACATTGTAAATAAAGAATGGGAAAGGCCCGGTATACCTTTCGTCCCTCCCCCCATATTTAAAAAATTGTTTCCTATGGTCGACCCTAGAAAGGACTTATGGCAGACTGTCCCCAAGGTCGAGGGAGCGGTTTCTACTTTAAACAAACGCACCACTATACCCATAGAAGATAGTTGTGCTTTCAAAGATCCTATGGATAAAAAATTAGAAGGTTTGCTTAAAAAGATGTTTGTTCAGCAAGGTTACCTTCTACAACCAATTTCATGCATTGTCCCTGTCACTACAGCCTCGTGTTTCTGGTTCGATGAGCTAGTAAAGGCGATCGATAGTGATTCTCCTCCTTATGAGGAGATTATGGACAGAATCCGTGCTCTCAAATTGGCTAATTCTTTCACCCTAGACGCCACTTTGCAATTGGCTAGGTTAGCGGCGAAGAATTCTGGGTTTGCTATTGTGGCGCGTAGAGCGCTTTGGTTGAAATCTTGGTCAGCGGATGCGTCTTCCAAGAACAAACTCCTTAACATTCCTTTCAAGGGGAAAACGCTGTTTGGCCCTGACTTGAAAGAGATTATCTCTGATATCACGGGGGGTAAGGGCCACGCCCTTCCTCAGGATAGGTCTTTCAAGACCAAAAATAAACCTAATTTTCGTCCCTTTCGTAGAAACGGACCAGCCCCAAGTGCTACGTCCTCTAAGCAAGAGGGTAATACTTCTCAAGCCAAGCCAGCCTGGAGACCAATGCAAGGCTGGAACAAGGGAAAGCAGGCCAAGAAACCTGCCACTGCTACCAAGACAGCATGAAATGTTGGCCCCCGATCCGAGACCGGATCTGGTGGGGGGCAGACTCTCTCTCTTCGCTCAGGCTTGGGCAAGAGATGTTCTGGATCCTTGGGCACTAGAAATAGTCTCTTACATTGTGTAGAAGACCTGTTAAAAATGGGAGTGATTCATCCTGTTCCATTAGGAGAACAAGGGATGGGGTTCTACTCCAATCTGTTCATAGTTCCCAAAAAAGAGGGAACGTTCAGACCAATCTTAGATCTCAAGATCTTAAACAAGTTTCTCAAGGTTCCATCGTTCAAAATGGAAACCATTCGAACAATTCTTCCTTCCATCCAGGAAGGTCAATTCATGACCACGGTGGATTTAAAGGACGCGTATCTACATATTCCTATCCACAAGGAACATCATCGGTTCCTAAGGTTCGCATTCCTGGACGAGCATTACCAGTTCGTGGCGCTTCCTTTCGGATTAGCCACTGCTCCAAGGATTTTCACAAAGGTACTAGGGTCCCTTCTAGCGGTGCTAAGACCAAGGGGCATTGCAGTAGTACCTTACTTGGACGACATTCTGATTCAAGCGTCGTCCCTTCCTCAAGCAAAGGCTCACACGGACATAGTCCTGGCCTTTCTCAGATCTCACGGATGGAAAGTGAACGTGGAAAAGAGTTTTCTATCTCCGTCGACAAGGGTTCCCTTCTTGGGAACAATAATAGACTCCTTAGAAATGAGGATTTTTCTGACAGAGGCCAGAAAAACAAAACTTCTAAACTCTTGTCAAACACTTCATTCCGTTCCTCTTCCTTCCATAGCGCAGTGCATGGAAGTAATAGGTTTGATGGTAGCGGCAATGGACATAGTTCCTTTTGCGCGCATTCATCTAAGACCATTACAACTGTGCATGCTCAGTCAGTGGAATGGGGACTATACAGACTTGTCTCCGAAGATACAAGTAAATCAGAGGACCAGAGACTCACTCCGTTGGTGGCTGTCCCTGGACAACCTGTCACAAGGGATGACCTTCCGCAGACCAGAGTGGGTCATTGTCACGACCGACGCCAGTCTGATGGGCTGGGGCGCGGTCTGGGGATCCCTGAAAGCTCAGGGTCTTTGGTCTCGGGAAGAATCTCTTCTACCGATAAATATTCTGGAACTGAGAGCGATATTCAATGCTCTCAAGGCTTGGCCTCAGCTAGCAAAGGCCAAGTTCATACGGTTTCAATCAGACAACATGACGACTGTTGCGTACATCAACCATCAGGGGGGAACAAGGAGTTCCCTGGCGATGGAAGAAGTGACCAAAATCATTCAATGGGCGGAGACTCACTCCTGCCACCTGTCTGCAATCCACATCCCAGGAGTGGAAATTTGGGAAGCGGATTTTCTGAGTCGTCAGACATTACATCCGGGGGAGTGGGAACTCCATCCGGAAATCTTTGCCCAAATTACTCATCTGTGGGGCATTCCAGACATGGATCTGATGGCCTCTCGTCAGAACTTCAAGGTTCCTTGCTACGGGTCCAGATCCAGGGATCCCAAGGCGACTCTAGTAGATGCACTAGTAGCACCTTGGACCTTCAAACTAGCTTATGTATTCCCGCCGTTTCCTCTCATCCCCAGGCTGGTAGCCAGGATCAATCAGGAGAGGGCGTCGGTGATCTTGATAGCTCCTGCGTGGCCACGCAGGACTTGGTATGCAGATCTGGTGAATATGTCATCGGCTCCACCATGGAAGCTACCTTTGAGACGAGACCTTCTTGTTCAAGGTCCGTTCGAACATCCGAATCTGGTCTCGATCCAGCTGACTGCTTGGAGATTGAACGCTTGATCTTATCAAAACGAGGGTTCTCAGATTCTGTTATTGATACTCTTGTTCAGGCCAGAAAGCCTGTAACTAGAAAAATTTACCACAAAATATGGAAAAAATGTATCTGTTGGTGTGAATCTAAAGGATTCCCTTGGGACAAGGTAAAGATTCCTAGGATTCTATCCTTTCTTCAAGAAGGATTGGAGAAAGGATTATCTGCAAGTTCCTTGAAGGGACAGATTTCTGCCTTGTCTGTGTTACTTCACAAAAAGCTGGCAGCTGTGCCAGATGTTCAAGCCTTTGTTCAGGCTCTGGTTAGAATCAAGCCTGTTTACAAACCTTTGACTCCTCCTTGGAGTCTCAACTTAGTTCTTTCAGTTCTTCAGGGGGTTCCGTTTGAACCCTTACATTCCGTTGATATTAAGTTATTATCTTGGAAAGTTTTGTTTTTGGTTGCAATTTCTTCTGCTAGAAGAGTTTCAGAATTATCTGCTCTGCAGTGTTCTCCTCCTTATCTGGTGTTCCATGCAGATAAGGTGGTTTTACGTACTAAACCTGGTTTTCTTCCAAAAGTTGTTTCTAACAAAAACATTAACCAGGAGATAGTCGTGCCTTCTTTGTGTCCGAAACCAGTTTCGAAGAAGGAACGTTTGTTGCACAATTTGGATGTTGTTCGCGCTCTAAAATTCTATTTAGATGCTACAAAGGATTTTAGACAAACATCTTCCTTGTTTGTTGTTTATTCTGGTAAAAGGAGAGGTCAAAAAGCAACTTCTACCTCTCTCTCTTTTTGGATTAAAAGCATCATCAGATTGGCTTACGAGACTGCCGGACGGCAGCCTCCTGAAAGAATCACAGCTCATTCCACTAGGGCTGTGGCTTCCACATGGGCCTTCAAGAACGAGGCTTCTGTTGATCAGATATGTAGGGCAGCGACTTGGTCTTCACTGCACACTTTTACCAAATTTTACAAGTTTGATACTTTTGCTTCTTCTGAGGCTATTTTTGGGAGAAAGGTTTTGCAAGCCGTGGTGCCTTCCATTTAGGTGACCTGATTTGCTCCCTCCCTTCATCCGTGTCCTAAAGCTTTGGTATTGGTTCCCACAAGTAAGGATGACGCCGTGGACCGGACACACCTATGTTGGAGAAAACAGAATTTATGTTTACCTGATAAATTACTTTCTCCAACGGTGTGTCCGGTCCACGGCCCGCCCTGGTTTTTTAATCAGGTCTGATAATTTATTTTCTTTAACTACAGTCACCACGGTATCATATGGTTTCTCCTATGCAAATATTCCTCCTTAACGTCGGTCGAATGACTGGGGTAGGCGGAGCCTAGGAGGGATCATGTGACCAGCTTTGCTGGGCTCTTTGCCATTTCCTGTTGGGGAAGAGAATATCCCACAAGTAAGGATGACGCCGTGGACCGGACACACCGTTGGAGAAAGTAATTTATCAGGTAAACATAAATTCTGTTTTTCAATCCGGTTTGCACATTAAAGGGTTAAATGTTAAAATACCTTGTGGGGCAATCTTAACTACATATATTGTGTCTGCTTACAAAATTTAGAAAAATTTGGTGCATATTTAGGCTGTTTTGCAGAACGTGTATGCTTTTTTCTCTTAAAGGCACAGTACTGTTTTTTAAGATTGTTATTTTTTTCACTAAATAAAGTGTTTTTATTCTTGTTTGTAGTCATTACTAGCCTGTTCAACATGTCTGACATTGAGGAAAGTCAATGTTCAATATGTTTAGAAACCATTGTGGAACCTCCACTTGTGTCCCTCATGCACTGAAAGGTCAATAAATTGTAAAGAACATATTTTAGCTACTAAAAGTATGTTGCAGGATGATTCTCAGTCAGAAGGGACTCAGGTTATACCATCTAATTCTCCCCAAGTGTCACAACTGTTAACGCCCGCACAAGTGAAGCCAAGTACTTCTAGTGCGTCTAATTTTTTCACCCTGCAAGATTTGGCCGCAGTTATGAATACTACCCTCACAGAGGTTTTATCTAAGCTGCCTGGGTTGCAGGGGAAGTGCAGTAGGTCTGGTGTGAGAACAAACGCTGAGCCCTCTGACGCTTTATTAGCCTTATCCGATGTACCCTCACAATCTTCTGAAGTGAGGGATTTGCTGGCTGAGGGAGAGATTTCTGATTCAGGAAATATGTTCCCTCAGACAGACTCAGATATGACGGCTTTAAAATTTAAACTAGAACACCTCCGCTTATTGCTCAGGGAGGTTTTAGCTACTCTGGATGATTGTGACCCTATTGTAGTTCCAGAGAAATTGTGTAAGATGGACAGATTCCTAGAGGTTCCTGCCTACACTGATGTTTTTCCGGTCTATAAGAGGATTTCAGAAATTGTTACTAAGGAGTGGGATAGACCAGGTATTCCAATCGCTCCCCCTCCTACTTTTAAGAATATGTTTCCCATATCAGACGCTGTGCGGGACTCGTGGCAGACGGTCCCTAAGGTGGAGGGAGCTATTTCTACCCTGGCTAAGCGTACAACTATACCTATTGAGGACAGTTGTGCTTTCAAAGATCCTATGGATAAAAAATTAGAGGGTCTCCTGAAGAAAATATTTGTTCATCAAGGTTTTCTTCTCCAACCTATAGCGTGCATTGTTCCTGTAACTACTGCAGCGTCCTTTTGGTTCGAGGCTCTAGAAGAGGCTCTTCAGGTTGAGACCCCATTAGATGATATTCTAGATAGAATTAGGGCTCTCAAGCTAGCTAATTCTTTCATTACAGATGCCGCTTTTCAACTGGCTAAATTATCGGCGAAGAATTCAGGTTTTGCCATTTCTCCTACATTGGTGTATCCGGTCCACGGCTTCATCCTTACTTGTGGGATATTCTCAATCCCTACAAGAAGTGGCAAAGAGAGCACACAGCAGAGCTGTCCATATAGCTCCCCTCAGGCTCCGCCCCCCCAGTCATTCTCTTTGCCGCTCTAACTAGTAGCATCTCCACGGGGGTGGTAGAGTATGTGGTGTTTATCCAAGATCATCAAATGGGCAGAGGATCACTCCTGCCATCTATCAGCAATTCACATCCCAGGAGTGGACAACTGGGAAGCGGATTATCTGAGTCGTCAGACTTCCATCCGGGGGAGTGGGAACTCCACCCGGAGGTTTTTGCTCAGCTGACCCAGCTATGGGGCATTCCAGATCTGGATCTGATGGCGTCACGTCAGAACTCCAAAGTTACACGTTACGGGTCCAGGTCCAGGGATCCCAAGGCGACATTGGTAGATGCCTTAGTAGCGCCTTGGTCGTTCAATCTAGCTTATGTCTTTCCACCGTTTCCCCTTCTCCCCCGGCTAGTAGCCAGGATCAAACAGGAGAAGGCTTCGGTAATTCTGATAGCTCCTGCGTGGCCACGCAGGACTTGGTATGCAGACCTGGTGAATATGTCATTGGTTCCACCATGGAAGCTGCCTTTGAGGCAGGACCTTCTAATTCAAGGTCCATTCGAACATCCAAACCTAGTTTCTCTGCAACTGTCTGCTTGGAGATTGAACGCTTGATTCTAGCTAAGCGTGGGTTTTCGGAATCAGTTATAGATACTCTAATCCAGGCTAGAAAGCCTGTCACCAGGAAAATTTACCATAAGATATGGCGGAAATATCTTTGCTGGTGCGAATCCAAGGGTTACTCGTGGAGTAAGATTAGGATTCCAAGGATACTATCTTTTCTCCAAGAAGGATTGGAGAAAGGTCTGTCAGCTAGTTCTTTAAAGGGACAGATATCTGCTCTGTCTGTTTTGTTACACAAGCGTCTGGCAGCCATGCCAGATATTCAGGCGTTTGTACAGGCTTTAGTCAGAATTAAGCCTGTCTACAGACCTGTGGCTCCTCCATGGAGTCTAAATTTAGTTCTTTCAGTTCTTCAAGGGGTTCCGTTTGAACCTCTACATTCCATAGATATTAAGTTACTATCTTGGAAAGTTTTGTTTTTAGTAGCTATTTCTTCTGCTAGAAGAGTTTCTGAATTGTCTGCTTTGCAGTGTAATTCACCCTAGCTGGTGTTTCATACAGATAAGGTCGTTTTACGTACCAAACCTGGTTTTCTTCCAAAAGTGGTTTCCAATAAGAATATCAACCAGGAAATAGTTGTTCCTTCTCTGTGTCCTAATCCAGTTTCTAACAAGGAACGTCTGTTACACAATCTTGATGTGGTTCGTGCTTTAAAGTTTTATCTAAAAGCAACTAAAGACTTCAGACAAACATCGTCCTTGTTTGTCGTCTATTCTGGCAAGAGGAGAGGTCAAAAGGCGACTGCGACCTCTCTGTCTTTCTGGCTGAAAAGCATCATCCGGTTGGCTTATGAGACTGCTGGAAGGCAGCCTCCTGAACGAATTACAGCTCACTCTACTAGAGCTGTGGCTTCCACATGGGCTTTCAAGAATGAGGCTTCTGTTGAACAGATTTGTAAAGCAGCGACTTGGTCTTCACTGCATACGCTTGCCAAATTTTACAAATTCAATACTTTTGCTTCTTCGGAGGCTATTTTTGGGAGAAAGGTTTTGCAAGCAGTGGTGCCTTCCGTTTAGGTTACCTGACTTGTTCCCTCCCTTCATCCATGTCCTAAAGCTTTGGTATTGGTTCCCACAAGTAAGGATGAAGCCATGGACCGGATACACCAATGTAGGAGAAAACAGAATTTATGTTTACCTGATAAATTTCTTTCTCCTACGGTGTATCCGGTCCACGGCCCGCCCTGGCATTTTGGTCAGGTTTAAATGTATTTTTTGTAAACTACAGTCACCACTGCACCCTATGGTTCTCCTTTTTCTCCTACCCGTCGGTCGAATGACTGGGGGGGCGGAGCCTGAGGGGAGCTATATGGACAGCTCTGCTGTGTGCTCTCTTTGCCACTTCCTGTAGGGATTGAGAATATCCCACAAGTAAGGATGAAGCCGTGGACCGGATACACCGTAGGAGAAATAAATTTATCAGGTAAACATAAATTCTGTTTTTAGCGCGTAGAGCGTTATGGCTTAAGTCCTGGTCTGCTGATGTGTCTTTAAAGGCTAAGCTTTTAACCATCCCTTTCAAGGGTACGACCCTATTCGGGCCTGAACTGAAAGAGATCATTTCAGACATCACTGGAGGGAAAGGCCATGCCCTTTCTCAGGACAAGACAAATAAGATGAAGACCAAACAAAATAGATTTCGTTCCTTTCGAAACTTCAAAGGTGGTCCCTCTTCCTCTTCCCCTGCCGCAAAGCAAGAGGGGAATTTTGCTCAATCCAAGTCAGTCTGGAGACCTAACCAGACTTGGAACAAGGGTAAACAGGCCAAGAAGCCTGCTGCTGCCACCAAGACAGCATGAAGGGGTAGCCCCCGATCCAGGACCGGATCTAGTAGGGGGCAGACTTTCTCTCTTCGCTTAGGCTTGGGCAAGAGACGTTCAGGACTCCTGGGCTTTAGAAATCGTAACCCAGGGGTATCTTCTAGATTTCAAGGATTCTTCCCCAAGGGGGAGATTCCATCTTTCTCAATTGTCTGTAAACCAGACAAAAAGAGAGGCATTCTTACGTTGTTTAGAAGACCTATATACCATTGGGGTGATTTTCCCAGTTCTGAAAACAGAACAGGGGCAAGGGTTCTACTCCAATTTGTTTGTGGTTCCCAAAAAAAGAGGGAACCTTCAGACCAATTTTGGATCTCAAGATCCTAAACCAATTCAAGATGGAGACCATTCGGACAATATTACCAATGATCCAGGAGGGTCAATTTATGACTACGGTGGATCTAAAGGATGCGTATCTGCATATTCCTATCCACAAAGATCATCACCAGTTCCTCAGGTTCGCCTTTCTGGACATGCATTACCAGTTTGTGGCTCTTCCCTTCGGGTTGGCCACGGCTTCAAGAATTTTCACAAAGGTGCTAGCGTCCCTTCTGGCGGTTCTAAGGCCGCGGGTCATAGCCGTGGCGCCTTATCTGGACGATATCTTAATCCAGGCGTCGACTTACCAACTAGCCAAGTCTCACACGGACATCGTGTTGGCTTTTCTAAGATCTCACGGGTGGAAGGTGAACGTAAAAAAGAACAGGAGAAGTGGACCGAGCGCTACACCCAGGGCCTTAAGCTTACTAACTATATAGCCTCCTAGTAGGCTAACAATATAAAAGTTAAAATGGGGAGAGAGTAAGTGCTAAAAAGCTTAAAAGGCTAGTAAAAAGTACATTTTAATACATATAAAAATTTTACAAATGGCAATCAGACGCATGGATCCATGTCTGACTTAACAAAAAAATATATAATGAACAAATCTAAAAGTATCTAAAAATATCCAATGGAGTAAAGCATGTGATGCTGACTTAGTGAGCCAGTGATGAGGAGTTAGAAGGACATGTACATTCAATAATATAAACAACCTAACGGCTAGATTTGGAGTTTTGTCGGTAACGACCCGAAAAACTAACGCCGGCTTTTTTCTGGCCGCACCATAAAAATAACTCTGGTATTGAGAGTCCACAGAATGGCTGCGTTAGGCTCCAAAAAAGGAGCGTAGAGCATATTTAACGCAGCTTCAACTCTCGATACCAGAGTTGCTTACGGACGCGGCCAGCCTCAAAAACGTGCTCGTGCACGATTCCCCCATAGGAAACAATGGGGCTGTTTGAGCTGAAAAAAAACCTAACACCTGCAAAAAAGCCGCGTTCAGCTCCTAACGCAGCCCCATTGTTTGCTATGCGGTAACCCTTCCTACGTCTGCACTTAACACTCTAACATGTACCCCGAGTCTAAACACCCCTAACCTTACACTTATTAACCCCTAATCTGCCGCCCCCGCTATCGCTGACCCCTGCATATTATTATTAACCCCTAATCTTCCGCTCCGTAAACCGCCGCTACTTACATTATCCCTATGTCCCCCTAATCTGGTTCCCTAACATCGCCGACCCCTATATTATATTTAATAACCCCTAATCTGCCCCCCATAACGTCGCCTCCACCTGCCTACACTTATTAACCCATAATTTGCCGAGCGGACCTGAGCGCTACTATAATAAAGTTATTAACCCCTAATCCGCCTCACTAACCCTATAATAAATAGTATTAACCCCTAATCTGCCCTCCCTAACATCGCCGACACCTAACTTCAATTATTAACCCCTAATCTGCCGACCGGAGCTCACCGCTATTCTAATAAATGTATTAACCCCTAAAGCTAAGTCTAACCCTAACACTAACACCCCCCTAAGTTAAATATATAATTTTAATCTAACAAAATTAATTATCTCTTATTAAAAAAATTATTCCTATTTAAAGCTAAATACTTACCTGTAAAATAAATCCTAATATAGCTACAATATAAATTATAATTATATTATAGCTATTTTAGGATTAATATTTATTTTACAGGTAACTTTGTATTTATTTTAACTAGGTACAATAGCTATTAAATAGTTAAGAACTATTTAATAGCTAAAATAGTTAAAATAATTACAAATTTACCTGTAAAAGAAATCCTAACCTAAGTTACAATTAAAACTAACACTATACTATCAATAAATTAATTAAATAAACTACCTACAATTACCTACAATTAACCTAACACTACACTATCAATAAATTAATTAAATACAATTCCTACAAATAAATACAATTAAATAAACTTGCTGAAGTACAAAAAAATAAAAAAGAACTAAGTTACAAAAAATAAAAAAATATTTACAAACATAAGAAAAATATTACAACAATTTTAAACTAATTACACCTACTCTAAGCCCCCTAATAAAATAACAAAGCCCCCCAAAATAACAAAATGCCCTACCCTATTCTAAATAACTAAAGTTCAAAGCTCTTTTACCTTACCAGCCCTGAACAGGGCCCTTTGCGGGGCATGCCCCAAGAAGTTCAGCTCTTTTGCCTGTAAAAAAAAACATACAATACCCAAGCCCCCCAACATTACAACCCACCACCCACATACCCCTAATCTAACCCAAACCCCCCTTAAATAAACCTAACACTAAGCCCCTGAAGATCTTCCTACCTTGTCTTCACCATACCAGGTTCACCGATCCGTCCTGAAGAGCTCCTCCGATGTCCTAATCCAAGCCCAAGCGGGGGGCTGAAGAGGTCCATGATCCGGCTGAAGTCTTCATCCAAGCGGGAGCTGAAGAGGTCCATGATCCGGATGAAGTCTTCATCCAAGCGGGAGCTGATGAGGTCCATGATCCGGATGAAGTCTTCTATCAACGGCATCTTCAATCTTCTTTCTTCCGGATCCATCTTGCAGACCTCCGACGCGGAACATCCTCTTCTCCCGACGCCTACTAGCCGAATGACGGTTCCTTTAAGGGACGTCATCCAAGATGGCGTCCCTCGAATTCCGATTGGCTGATAGGATTCTATCAGCCAATCGGAATTAAGGTAGGAATATTCTGATTGGCTGATGGAATCAGCCAATCAGAATCAAGTTCAATCCGATTGGCTGATCCAATCAGCCAATCAGATTGAGCTTGCATTCTATTGGCTGTTCCGATCAGCCAATAGAATGCGAGCTCAATCTGATTGGCTGATTGGATCAGCCAATCGGATCAAACTTGATTCTGATTGGCTGATTCCATCAGCCAATCAGAATATTCCTACCTTAATTCCGATTGGCTGATAGAATCCTATCAGCCAATCGGAATTCGAGGGACGCCATCTTGGATGACGTCCCTTAAAGGAACCGTCATTCGTCGTTAGTCCGTCGGGCCAGCAGGATGTTCCGCGTCGGAGGTCTGCAAGATGGATCCGGAAGAAAGAGGATTGAAGATGCCGTTGATAGAAGACTTCATCCGGATCATGGACCTCTTCAGCTCCCGCTTGGATGAAGACTTCATCCGGATCATGGACCTCTTCAGCTCCCGCTTGGATGAAGACTTCAGCCGGATCATGGACCTCTTCAGCCCCCCGCTTGGGCTTGGATTAGGACATCGGAGGAGCTCTTCAGGACGGATCGGTGAACCTGGTATGGTGAAGACAAGGTAGGAAGATCTTCAGGGGCTTAATGTTAGGTTTATTTAAGGGGGGTTTGGGTTAGATTAGGGGTATGTGGGTGGTGGGTTGTAATGTTGGGGGGGGGGTATTGTATGTTTTTTTTTACAGGCAAAAGAGCTGAACTTCTTGGGGCATGCCCCGCAAAGGGCCCTGTTCAGGGCTGGTAAGGTAAAAGAGCTTTGAACTTTAGTTATTTAGAATAGGGTAGGGCATTTTGTTATTTTGGGGGGCTTTGTTATTTTATTAGGGGGCTTAGAGTAGGTGTAATTAGTTTAAAATTGTTGTAATATTTTTCTTATGTTTGTAAATATTTTTTTATTTTTTGTAACTTAGTTCTTTTTTATTTTTTGTACTTTAGCAAGTTTATTTAATTGTATTTATTTGTAGGAATTGTATTTAATTAATTTATTGATAGTGTAGTGTTAGGTTAATTGTAGGTAGTTTATTTAATTAATTTATTGATAGTATAGTGTTAGTTTTAATTGTAACTTAGGTTAGGATTTCTTTTACAGGTAAATTTGTAATTATTTTAACTATTTTAGCTATTAAATAGTTCTTAACTATTTAATAGCTATTGTACCTGGTTAAAATAAATACAAAGTTACCTGTAAAATAAATATTAATCCTAAAATAGCTATAATATAATTATAATTTATATTGTAGCTATATTAGGATTTATTTTACAGGTATTTAGCTTTAAATAGGAATAATTTTTTTAATAAGAGATAATTAATTTCGTTAGATTTAAATTATATTTAACTTAGGGGGGTGTTAGTGTTAGGGTTAGACTTAGCTTTAGGGGTTAATACATTTATTAGAATAGCGGTGAGCTCCGGTCGGCAGATTAGGGGTTAATAATTGAAGTTAGGTGTCGGCGATGTTAGGGAGGGCAGATTAGGGGTTAATACTATTTATTATAGGGTTAGTGAGGCGGATTAGGGGTTAATAACTTTATTATAGTAGAGCTCAGGTCCGGTCGGCAGATTAGGGGTTAATAAGTGTAGGCAGGTGGAGGCGACGTTGAGGGGGACAGATTAGGGGTTAATAAATATAATATAGGGGTCGGCGGTGTTAGGGGCAGCAGATTAGGGGTACATAAGGATAACGTAGGTGGCGGCGCTTTGCGGTCGGCAGATTAGGGGTTAATTATTGTAGGTAGGTGGAGGCGACGTTGTGGGGGGCAGGTTAGGGGTTAATAAATATAATATAGGGGTCGGCGGTGTTAGGGGCAGCAGATTAGGGGTAGATAAGGATAACGTAGGTGGCGGCGCTTTGCGGTCGGCAGATTAGGGGTTAATAAGTGTAGGCAGATGGAGGCGACGTTGAGGGGGGCAGGTTAGGGGTTAATAAATATAATACAGGGGTCGGCGGTGTTAGGGGCAGCAGATTAGGGGTACATAAGGATAACGTAGGTGGCGGTCGGCAGATTAGGGGTTAAAAAAAATGATTCGAGTGTCGGCGATGTGGGGGGACCTCGGTTTAGGGGTACATAGGTAGTTTATGGGTGTTAGTGTACTTTAGAGCACAGTAGTTAAGAGCTTTATAAACCGGCGTTAGCCCAGAGAGCTCTTAACTACTGACTTTTTTCCTGCGGCTGGAGTTTTGTCGTTAGATGTCTAACGCTCACTTCAGACACGACTCTAAATACCGGAGTTAGAAAAATCCCATTGAAAAGATAGGATACGCAATTTACGTAAGGGGATCTGCGGTATGGAAAAGTCGCGGCTGAAAAGTGAGTGTTAGACCCTATTTTGAGTGACTCCAAATACCGGCGGTAGCCTAAAACCAGCGTTAGGAGCCTCTAACGCTGGTTTTCACTGCTAACGCCAAACTCCAAATCTAGGTCTAAGTGAGTGATTGAGTGCACACAATAGCTGTCAACAAAGAAAAATAGCATTCACAAAAAAACTTTGTTGACAGCTATGGTGTGCACTCAATCACTCACTTAGGTTGTTTATATTATTGAATGTACATGTCCTTCTAACTCCTCATCACTGGCTCAGTAAGTCAGCGTCACATGCTTTACTCCATTGGATATTTTTAGATACTTTTAGATTTGTTTATTATATATTTTTTTGTTAAGTCAGACATGGATCCATGCGTCTGATTGCCATTTGTAAAATTTTTATATGTATTAAAATGTATTTTTTACTAGCCTTTTAAGCTTTTTAGCGCTTACTCTCTCCCCATTTGAACGTAAAAAAGAGTCCACTTATCCCTCTCATAAGAGTTCCATTCCTGGGAACTCTGATAGATTCGGTGGACATGAAAATTTTTCTGACGGAGGTCAGGAAATCAAAATTTTTATCCATCTGCCGAGCTCTTCATTCCATTCCTCGGCCGTCAGTGGCTCAGTGTATGGAGGTAATCAGCTTAATGGTAGCGGCAATGGACATAGTTCCGTTTGCTCGCTTACATCTCAGACCACTGCAACTATGCATGCTCAAACAGTGGAATGGGGATTATGCAGATTTATCTTCTCAGATAAATCTGGACCAAGAGACCAGAGACTCTCTTCTTTGGTGGTTGTCACAGGATCATCTGTCCCAGGGAATGTGTTTCCGCAGGCCAGCGTGGGTCATAGTGACGACGGACACCAGCCTACTGGGCTGGGGTGCAGTCTGGAATTCCCTGAAAGCACAGGGTTAGTGGACTCAGGAGGAGGCTCTCCTCCCGATAAATATTCTAGAACTGAGAGCGATATTCAACGCGCTTCAGGCGTGTCCTCAGCTGGCGTCGGCCAGATTCATAAGATTCCAGTCGGACAATATCACGACTGTAGCATATATCAATCATCAGGGGGGAACAAAGAGTTCTCTAGCGATGATAGATGTTACCAAAATAATTTGATGGGCAGAGACTCACTCTTGCCATCTATCAGCATTCTATATCCCAGAGGTGGAGAACTGGGAAGCGGATTTTCTAAGTCGTCAGACTTTTCATCCGGGGGAGTGGGAACTCCATCCGGAGGTGTTTGCACAATTGATTCAGCAATTGGGCACACCAGAATTGGATCTGATGGCGTTTTGTCAGAACGCTAAACTTCCTTGTTACGGGTCCAGGTCAAGGGATCCTCAGGCAGTACTGTCTATACACTTTAAAGACCATATTGTTGCAATTAAAAATGTGGCCCAAGATGATTCTCAGACAGAAGGTAATGAGGTTAGCCCATTGACCTCTCCCCAAGTGTCACAACCAGTTACGCCCGCTCAAGCGACGCCTAGCACCTCTAGCTCGTCTAACTCTTTTACCTTACAAGACTTGGCAGCAGTTATGGATAATACCCTCTCAGTTTTTTTTATCTAAGCTGCCCGTGTTACCTGCAAAGTGTGATAGCTCTGTTTTAAGAACAGATTATGAGCATTCTGACGCTTTAGTAGCCGTATCCGATATACACTCACAACGCTCTGAAATGGGGGCGAGGGATGTGCTGTCTGAGGGAAAAATTTCCGATTCGGGAAAGGTTGCTCCTCAGACAGACTCTTATACGTTGGATTTTAAATTTAAACTAGAACACCTCCGCTTATTGCTCAGGGAGGTATTAGTTACTCTGGATGACTGTGAACCTTTGGTGGTTCCAGAGAAATTGTGTAAAATGGACAAGTACCTAGAAGTTCCTGTTTACGCTGATGTGTTCTCGGTCCCTAAGAGGATCGCGGATATAGTAACTAGGGAGTGGGATAGACCAGGTATTCCGTTTGTCCCCCCTCCTGTTTTTAAGAAAATGTTCCCCATATCTGACACCACGCGGGACTCGTGGCAGACGGTTTCTAAGGTGGAGGGGGCTGTTTCTTCACTTGCTAAACGCACAACCATACCAATTGAGGACAGTTGTGCTTTTAACGACCCTATGGATAAAAAATTAGAGGGTTTACTTAAGAAAATCTTTGTTCATCAAGGTTTTCTTCTCCAACCTATAGCGTGCATTGTTCCTGTAACTACTGCAGCTGCTTTTTGGTTCGAGGCGCTGGAAGATGCGCTCCAGACGGAGACCTCATATGAGGACATTATGGACAGAATTAAGGCTCTTAAAATGGCTAATTCTTTTAACACAGATGCCGCTTTCCAACTAGCTAAGTTAGCGACAAAGATTTCAGGTTTCGCCATTCTGGCGCGCAGGGCGCTATGGCTAAAGTCCTGGTCGGCCGATGTGTCGTCAAAATCCAAACTACTGAACATCCCTTTCAAAGGAAAGACCCTTTTCGGGCCTTAATTGAAAGAGATTATCTCAGAAATCACTGGGGGAAAAGGCCATGCTCTCCCTCAGGACAAGTCCTTCAAGACAAAGAACAAACAAAATAATTTTCGTTCATTTCGAAATTTCAGGAGCGGTCTCGCTTCATCCTCCCCTGCTGCAAAGCAAGAGGGTAACACTTCACAACCCAGGGCAGCCTGGAAACCTTACCAGGGCTGGAACAAGGGTAAACAGGCCAAGAAGCCTGCAGCTGCCTCCAAGACAGCATGAAGGGGTAGCCCCCGATCCGGGACCGGATCTAGTGGGGGGCAGACTCTCTCTCTTCGCTCAGGCCTGTGCATGAGACGTACACGATCCTTGGGCCTTAGAGATTGTATCCCAGGGATATCTTCTAGAATTCAAGGACTCCCCTCCAAGGGGAAGGTTCCACATTTCTCATCTGTCTACAGACCAGACAAAGTAAGAAACATTCTTACGCTGCGTAGAAGACCTACATACAATGGGAGTGATCCACCCAGTTCCAATTGTGGAACAAGGGCTGGGTTTTTACTCAAACCTGTTTGGGG
Source organism: Bombina bombina (assembly GCF_027579735.1). Taxonomy (NCBI): domain Eukaryota; kingdom Metazoa; phylum Chordata; class Amphibia; order Anura; family Bombinatoridae; genus Bombina; species Bombina bombina. The sequence goes on along the minus strand of NC_069505.1, from coordinate 469,922,320 downwards.
TTCCCAAAAAAGAAGGAACTTTCAGACCAATCCTGGATCTCAAAATTCTAAACAAATTCCTCAGAGTACCATCATTCAAGATGGAGACCATTCGGACAATATTACCAATGATCCAGGAGGGTCAATTTATGACTACCGTGGATCTAAAGGATGCGTATCTGCATATTCCTATCCACAAAGATCATCACCAGTTCCTCAGGTTCGCCTTTCTGGACAAGCATTATTAGCTCGTGGCTCTTCCTTTCGGGTTGGCCACTGCTCCCAGAATTTTCACAAAGGTGCTAGGGTCCCTTCTGGCGGTTTTAAGACCGCGGGGCATAGCAGTGGCGCCTTACCTAGACAACATCTTAATTCAGGCGTCGACTTTCCAAAGAGCCAAGTCTCACACAGAAATTGTATTGGCCTTTCTGAGGTCTCACGGGTGGAAGGTGAACATCAAAAAGAGTTCTCTCTCCCCCCTCACAAGAGTTCCATTCCTAGGAACCCTAATAGACTCGGTAGAATTGAAAATATTTCTGACGGAGGTCAGAAAGTTAAAACTCTTAATTACTTGACGAGCTCTTCATTCCATTCCGAGGCCGTCTGTAGCTCAGTGCATGGAGACAATCGGACTAATGGTAGCGGCAATGGACATAGTCCCTTTTGCACGGATACACCTCAGACCACTGCAACTATGCATGCTCAAACAGTGGAATGGGGATTATGCAGATTAGTCTCCTCAAATACAGTTGGACCAGGGGACCAGAGATTTTCTTCTCTGGTGGTTGTCTCAGGATCATCTGTCTCAGGGAATGTGTTTCCGCAGACCAGAGTGGATCATTGTAACGACCGACGCCAGTCTGTTGGGCTGGGGTGCTGTCTGGGACTCCCTGAAAGCTCAGGGCTTATGGTCTCGGGAAGAAGCTCTTCTCCCGATAAACATTCTGGAACTGAGGGCGATATTCAACGCTCTTCAGGCGTTCAGTCGGACAACATCACGACTGTAGCTTACATCAACCGTCAAGGGGGAACAAGGAGTCTCCTAGCAATGATGGAAACCAAAATAATCAGGTGGGCGGAGGTTCACTCTTGCCACCTCTCAGCAATTCACATCCCAGGAGTAGACAACTGGGAAGCAGATTTTCTAAGTCGTCAGACTTTTCATCCGGGGGAATGGGAACTCCACCCGGAGGTATTTGCCCAGGTGACTCAGCTATGGGGCACTCCAGAATTGGATCTGATGGCGTCCCGTCAGAATGCCAAACTTCCTCTTTATGGGTCCAGGTTCCGGGATCCCCAGGTGGTGTTGATAGATGCTCTAGTAGCGCCTTGGTCCTTCAATCTGGCCTATGTGTTTCCACCGTTTCCTCTCCTTCCTCGTCTGGTTGCCAGAATCAAGCAGGAGAGGGCGTCGGTGATTCTAATAGCACCTGCGTGGCCACGCAGGACTTGGTATGCAGACCTAGTGGACATGTCATCCGTTCCACCATGGTCTCTGCCAATGAGGCAGGACCTTCTACTTCAAGGTCCTTTCAAACATCCAAATCTAATTTCTCTGCGTCTGACTGCTTGGAGATTGAACGCCTAATTCTATCTAAGCGTGTTTTCTCTGAGTCGGTTATCGATACCCTGATTCAGGCTAGAAAGCCTGTCACCAGGAAAATCTACCATAAGATTTGGCGAAAATATCTTTTTTGGTGCGAATCCAAGGGTTACTCATGGAGTAAGATTAGGATTCCCAGGATATAGTCCTTTCTACAAGAAGGATTGGAGAAAGGATTATCAACTAGTTCCTTAAAGGACAGATATCTGCTTTGTCTATTCTTTTACACAAACGTCTGGCAGAGGTACCAGACGTTCAAGCGTTTAGTCAGGCTTTAGTCAGAATCAAGCCTGTTTATAGACCTGTGGCTCCGCCATGGAATCTGAATTTAGTTCTTTCAGTTCTGCAAGGGGTTCAGTTTGAACCTTTACATTCCATAGATATTAAACTTTTCTCCAACATAGGTGTGTCCGGTCCACGGCGTCATCCTTACTTGTGGGATATTCTCTTCCCCAACAGGAAATGGCAAAGAGCCCAGCAAAGCTGGTCACATGATCCCTCCTAGGCTCCGCCTACCCCAGTCATTCTCTTTGCCGTTGTACAGGCAACATCTCCACGGAGATGGCTTAGAGTTTTTTAGTGTTTAACTGTAGTTTTTATTATTCAATCAAGAGTTTGTTATTTTGAAATAGTGCTGGTATGTACTATTTACTCAGAAACAGAAAAGAGATGAAGATTTCTGTTTGTATGAGGAAAATGATTTTAGCAACCGTCACTAAAATCCATGGCTGTTCCACACAGGACTGTTGAGAGCAATTAACTTCAGTTGGGGGAACAGTGAGCAGTCTCTTGCTGCTTGAGGTATGACACATTCTAACAAGACGATGTAATGCTGGAAGCTGTCATTTTCCCTATGGGATCCGGTAAGCCATGTTTATTAAGATCGTAAATAAGGGCTTCACAAGGGCTTATTAAGACTGTAGACTTTTTCTGGGCTAAATCGATTCATTATTAACACATATTTAGCCTTGAGGAATCATTTATTCTGGGTATTTTGATATAATAATATCGGCAGGCACTGTTTTAGACACCTTATTCTCTGGGGCTTTCCCAAATCATAGGCAGAGCCTCATTTTCGCGCCGGTGTTGCGCACTTGTTTTTGAGAGGCATGACATGCAGTCGCATGTGAGAGGAGCTCTGATACTTAGAAAAGACTTTCTGAAGGCGTCATTTGGTATCGTATTCCCCTTTGGGCTTGGTTGGGTCTCAGCAAAGCAGATACCAGGGACTGTAAAGGGGTTAAAGTTAAGAACGGCTCCGGTTCCGTTATTTTAAGGGTTAAAGCTTCCAAATTTGGTGTGCAATACTTTTAAGGCTTTAAGACACTGTGGTGAAAATTTGGTGAATTTTGAACAATTCCTTCATGTTTTTTCGAAATTGCAGTAATAAAGTGTGTTCAGTTTAAAATTTAAAGTGACAGTAACGGTTTTATTTTA